>NC_079231.1:12303764-12603764 GCF_029633865.1 Lampris incognitus
AACACAGAGAGAGACACACAGAGACACACAGAGAGACACACACACAGAGAGACAGAGAAACACAGAGAGAGACACAGAGAGAGAGAGAGAGAGTGAGAGAGAGAGAGAGAGAGAGATAATAGAATGTGATCATCCATGGGGTCCATTCTTCCATTAGTGTTTATGACATTGAGTCTTAAAATACATCTGGAGATGAAGTGGATGTAAGGAACTGCTGCCAACGTCTCATTCTGGAGGACTCGTCTGCTAAATTCAATATAACTGGAACCAGAGGAATGTGTGTGTGTGTGTGTGTGTGTGTGTGTGTGTGTGTGTGTGTGTGTGTGTGTGTGTGTGTGTGTGTGTGTGTGTCCTTTAACATCATCTCCTGACAGAAGATAAAAAAAAAACAAAAAAAAACACAAATCACCGAAGTGAGACCATGTGAACAGTTGAAGGAAGTGTCTAGAGAAGTGAGCACTGCTCTGCTGATAAGCAACATGACTCGTTCTTCTACAAACTCAACAAGTGGAGACCAGTAGAGTCATGTCAGCCCTGTTTCACACAACACTGAACACAACACTACGTGAGGAACCACTGACAATCTACTACTACTTTCAGCTGCTCCCGTAAGGGGTTGTCACAGTGGATCATCCGTTTCCATCTCTTCCTGTCCTCTGCATCTTCCTCTGTCACACCAGCCACCTGCACGTCCTCCCTCACCACATCCATAAACCTCCTCTTTGGCCTTCCTCTTCTCCTCTTCCCTGGCAGCTCCATATTCAGCATCCTTCTCTCAATATACCCAGCATCTGTCCTCCACACATGTCCAAACCATCTCAATCTTGCCTCTCTTGCTTTGTCTCCAAACCGTCCAACCTGAGCGGTCCCCCTAATATACTCGTTCCTAATCCTGTCCTCCTCCATCACTCCCAATGAAAATCTTAGCATCTTCAACTCTGCCACCTCCAGCTCCACCTCCTGTCTTTTCATCAGTGCCACTGTCTCCAAACCATATAACATAGCTGGTCTCACTACCATCTTGTAAACCTTCCCTTTAACTCTTGCTGGTACCCTTCTGTCCTGACACTCTTCTCCACCCACTCCACCCTGCCTGCTTGTCTGCCTGCCTGCACTCTCTTCTTCACCTCTCTCCTGCACTCCCCGTTACTTTGGACAGTTGACCCCAAGTATTTAAAGTGAAATGCCTTTGTCACCTCCTCACGCGTAGGTATTCCGTCTTGCTCCTACTGACTTTCATTCCTCTTCTCTCCAGTGCATACTCGTCCATGGAGACTCCTGCCTGATCTCGTCCGTCACCCTGTCCATCACCATTGCAAACAAGAAAGGGCTCAGAGCCGATCCTTGATGTAATCCCACCTCCACCTTGAACCCATCTGTCATTCCAACCACACACCTCACCACTGTCACACTTCCCTCATACATATCCTGCACCACTCCTACATACTTCTCTGCAACTCCCGACTTCCTCATACAATACCACACCTCCTCTCTCAGCACCCTTTCGTATGCTTTCTCTAAATCTACAAAGACACAATGTAACTCCTTCTGACCTTCTCTATACTTCTCCATCAATATTCTCAGAGCAAACATCACATCTGTGGTGCTCTTTCGTGGCATGAACCCATACTGCTGCTCGCTGATCATCACCTCTCCTCTTAACCTAGCTTCTATTACTCTTTCCCATATCTTCATGCTGTGGCTGATCAACTTTATACCTCTGTAGTTGCTACAGTTCTGCACATCACCCTTGTTCTTGAATATCGGTACCAGTATGCTTCTTCTCCCCTCCTCAGGCATCCTCTCACTTTCCAAGATTGTGTTAAACAATCTAGTTAAAAACCCCACTGCCATCTCTCCTAAACACCTCCATGCCGCCACAGGTATGTCATCAGGACCAACTGCTTTTCCACTCTTCATCCTCTTCATAGCTGCCCTCACTTCCTCCTTGCTAATCCACCGCACTTCCTGATTCACTATGACCACATCATCCAACCTTCTCTCGCTCTCATTTTCTTCATTCATCAGCCCCTCAAAGTACTCCTTCCACCTTCTCAGCACACTCTCCTCGCTTGTCAGCACATTCCCATCTCTATCCTGTATCGCCCTAACCTGCTGCACATCCTTTGCAGCTCGGTCCCTCTGTCTAGCCAATCGGTACAAGTCCTTTTCTCCTTCCTTAGTGTCTAACCTCTCATACATCTCACCACATGCCCTTTGCCACCTCTCTCTTCGCTTTATGCTGCATCTCCTTGTACTCCTGTCTACTTTCTTCATCTTTCTGACAATCCTACTTCTTCTTCACCAACCTCTTCCTCTGTATACTTTGCTGTACTTCCTCATTCCACCACCAAGTCTGCTTATCTTCCTTCCTCTGTCCTGATGACACACCAAGTACCTTCCTAGCTGTCTCCCCCTCACTATTTCTGCAGTGGTTGTCCAGCCATCTGGCAACTCTTCACTACCACCCAGTGCCTGTCTTACCTCCTGCCTGATTCCACACAACAGTCTTCCATCTTCAACTTCCACCATTTGATCTTCGGCTCTGCCTTCACTCGCTTCCTCTTGGTCTCCAAAGTCTTCCTACAGACCACCATCTGATGCTGCCTAGCTACGTTCTCCCCTGTCACCACCTTGCAGTCGCCAATCCCTTTTAGATAGCACCTTCTACATAAGACATAGTCCACCTGTGTGCACTTTCCTCCACTCTTGCACATCACCCTGTGTTCCTCTGACAATATGTTGCGTATTGTCAGAGGAACCACTGACAATACACAACATATATCCACCATGAAAGGATAATTTACTTATGTGAGAAAGAACACTGTAGATAAACAAAAATGAACACACACACACACACACAAACACACACAATATATGTATATATCCATCCATCCATTAACTTAACCACTTATCCTGCTCTGAGGGTCGCGGGGATGCTGGAGCCTATCCCAGCAGTCACTGGGCGGCAGGCAGGAAGACACCCTGGACAGACCACCAGGCCATCACAGGGCATGTGTATGTGTGTGTATATATATACACATATATATACATACATATATATACATATATATACATATACATATATATACACACACACACACACACACACACACACACACACACACACACACACACACACACACACACACACACACACATATATATAAATATTTATTCAAAGCTAAGTTCATTGTCAGTGACAACGAGTCAATATTCCAGATGGTCAAGTGGAAGAGGATGGAGAGAGTGAACAGACATCTGTCATTACATTATGCCCCTCAGCAGAGTTGGAGAGAGAGAGAGAGAGAGAGAGATTTGGGAAAAACAGAAAGACGTGGCATCAGAAAGAGAGAAACTTACAGGGAAAAACGAGGAAGAGAAATAAACAGAAGTTATGAGAGAGAAGACAATTATGACAGGATGAGTGGAATGAATGAGACAAAGATAGATAGATAGATAGATAGATAGATAGATAGATAGATAGATAGATAGATAGATAGATAGATAGATAGATAGATAGATAGATAGATAGATAGATAGATAGATAGATAGATAGATAGATAGATAGATAGATAGATGGATGGATAGATAGATAGATAGGCAGGCCTCAGTCAGGTTAAATGTGTGTAAAATAAACAGGATGTGGGAGATGGAGAGAAAATGGAGAGGAGGTAAAAACAGAGAGAGGGATGAGGGGGCGGAGGAAAAGACAGGGGGCGGATGTGGACATTGATTAAATGATGAAATAAATCACTTCACATGGGTAAAAAACCATGTGACCCCCCCCCCACACACACACACACACACTGAGACACACACACTGGTTTCCGCATCCGTGTTTGTCCTGTGTGGGGCTCCTGTCTGTCTGTGTGAATAATTGAAGCAACATTTCCATTTTCTCCTTCTACTGCTGCTCCTCATGCATCCTGCTCTCTGACTGCGAATGTTTTTCTAGTTTCTCATTCTACTGCTGCTCCTCATGCATCCTGCTCTCTGACTGCGAATGTGTTTCTAGTTTCTCCTTCTACTGCTGCTCCTCATGCATCCTGCTCTCTGACTGCGAATGTGTTTCTAGTTTCTCCTTCTACTGCTGCTCCTCATGCATCCTGCTCTCTGACTGTGAATGTGTTTCTAGTTTCTCCTACTGCTGCTTCTCATGCATCCTGCTCTCTGACTGTGAATGTGTTTCTAGTTTCTCCTACTGCTGCTTCTCATGCATCCTGCTCTCTGACTGTGAATGTGTTTCTAGTTTCTCCTTCTACTGCTGCTCCTCATGCATCCTGCTCTCTGACAGTGAATGTGTTCTGACAGCAGGAGGCTGCTGGTTCACCTGCAGCCTGACCTGCAGTCTGATCTGCAAGCCAAACAAACACCGTTATTTCCTGCAGGGGTCGAGCCAGTCTCCCTGTACTGCTGTCATTATTAACCTGGATCAGAGTGGAGGATGAAGGTGGAAGATGAACGGATGAACAGATATATAAAGTCTGGTAGTGATGGGGTTTCCGCTCTGATGTCATGGTGGATGAGGCCGATTTTGGCATCTTGGAGAATAACGCTACAGTGAGGGTTAACACGGGGGGCGGGGGTGGACCTAAACAAAACCCCCCTCCTCGTGTCGGCTACTGTTGACGTCGACCCTGCAGCGGAGCAGAGAGCCAGGCGGCGACGCGGCCGGAGATCAGGAGAGGGCAGCTAATCTGGCTAATGGCCCACCACCACTCTTCATGATGGATGGCTGCCCGTGTGAGTGTGTGTGTGTGGTGAGAATGTGAGTTTCAGTGTGCGTGTGTGTTTCAGTGTGTGTGTGCATGTGTGAGAGTGTGCGTGAGTGTGTTTCTGTGCGTGTGTGTGTGTGTGTGTGTTGTTAATCTATATCAGTGGGACCAGTTTGAGGTTTTAACCATCTGAGGTCATTTTTGCAAAGTAAGGACATTTTGGCTGGTCCTCACTTCTTTAAAGCCTCCTACAGACTGTGTGATTTTAGCAGTCCTGTGAGTTTACCGCAAGCCACACTGTGTTATGGATCTAATAAACTTGTGTACAACATCAAGTGTGATGTGTGTAGACTGTACGATGATAACACTACTGAATCGCAGGATACGACGCAAGGCCATAGAAACGTCATCAGCGTGCGTGCCGCATCAGCGCGCATCATCAGTCCACGCCGCCGGTAGAGCAACATGACGCCAAGCAGGAATCCAGTCCTTTCAATAGTCACCGCAGCTCGTTTTGTTGCTCATTTTAGCTCGTTTTGTCTGCTCGTTTTAACTTTGTTTTGTTGAATCCGTGGCGTTTGAGTCACAGATGCCGACAGTCTATCTGTTGTGTTTAGCGCCAGCAACGATTGTGCGTGGCGTTGATCAGTGCGTCAGGTCGTGCTGAATGTCTGTTGGTTGGTCAGTAGACGTAGGTCATAGCAGCAGTCACATTGTGAGACGGTCGTCCTACATTTCTGACACCGTCAGACTTTTGTCCCAGGTTATCTTCGGTCATGACACCGTAATAACGGCTGTCTTTGAACCTGTCTCACAGTGCGACGTGGGACCAAAGATATCGCTGTGTTTAGTCATCTTTCGTCTGAGACGGCCCACATCACACAGTCTGTAGGAGGCTTTAGAGTCTAATTTCCATGTTCAAAATCTTCAAAATGCAACCAGAGTAAAATGACGTCATACCAAAGAAACTAGAACAATACATGTGAGGTTGTAAAACATGTCATCAGAATTAGTGTCAGGTTAAGGCCGCACAGGTCTGACAGATGAGGTTAGTGAATGTAGTCAATATGGTCCTCACAAGGATAGGAAGACAAAGCTGTGTGTGTGCGTGTGTGTGTGTGTGTGTGTGTGTGTGGACTTAATAAAAGTCAGACATGGCAGCAGGCCAACAGGGCAGTTAAGCGGTATCGTGATTAAGACAGATGAGAGGGGTAATATGCTGTTGCTCTGTGTTACTTATGAAATGATGGTTTTCACTTCAGTGTTTGTGAGGTAAAACCTGACATGAGGCCAGCTTGTCGGTCATCTTCTGACTGCTGACCACATTATTCAGGAGGAGTTGGCAGCCCCGGACGGCAGTAATTAAACTGTGTGTGTGTGTGTGTGTGTGTGTGTGTGTGTGTGTGTGTGTGTGTGTGTGTGTGTGTGTGTGTGTGTTAGCGAGGCACCGCGTCTCCCACCGTCCTATAAACCTTCACTACAAATGTCAGTCAGAGCTACATGTCTACAGGATACTGCACCAGCTTCTGCCGCCACTTCAACTAGAACAACCAAGACGGTCATCATGTCGTTTTGGACTTTCAAAGTTTAATAACTGTAAAAAAAAAAAAAAAAAAAGAGAGAAGAAAACGATACTGACCCGCCGCTCCCTGAATTTCCCCTGAAATTGCATATATTTGCATTTAAAGTGAGTTTTAGATCAGTTACACGCACAAAAAACGTTACGATAAGCTATACCTCAAACGACCATGAGCGGTCGTCAGAGTCTGCGCTGCGACGCCGGGTTCTTCCTGGTACTGTGCAATATCCCAGCACTTCCGGCGGCAGCGCAGAGGCCGCCGGAAGTGCTCCAGATCAGCAGCTGGGCTTTATCACCCAAAACAACTGATGCTGTACGACACACAACGCTCAGCTGATTACGCCACAACCATACACTAACAGTGCAACGTCTATTTATAATAAGAAAGCAACGTCGGCCCCCTTCATACCACTTCTGTTGTTTATTTTTCCCAAAGCGATTTAAAGTGAATTTTCTCTACACCACGAGCCAACGGCTGGAACAAAAAGCCCGGCAAAGGCTATTGTTTATGCTTTCGATTCAAACAATAAAGGTCATAAAACTATCACCATACAAGATGGATCGGGCCGAAAGAAACGCTGGGATACGTGTGCTGACAAGCTCATACCAGTTACCAACCGACGCACCCTGGGTAAAACCAGCGTGTCGAGAACGCTTCGCGGGATTTGAACCCTTCTCGGCGTAATGCGAACTGGTGTACTGGGGCAGCACTTGGGCCGCGACTGATGATGTTTACAAGGACACAAGGACACAAGTGCAGACAAGAGCGCAGGCTGAGAAAGGCCCTGGTGTGTGATTGTGTCCAACATGTCTGGCCACAGACGCTGTCTCAGACGCACCATGACCACCGCCGAGGCGTTTACAGCCACCGGACACCGCCATTTTAATTTGTTTGAAAAATACTGCAGCGAATTCGGGGGGGCAGTCTGGGAGACCAGTCGCCACAGCCGGGACGCGAACCCGTGTCTTCCACTACGCAAGCGACAATGTTAACCAGTCGACTAAAGGGCCCGACCCGTTAGTCAAGGACCAACGTGTCTACTTATCCATGCATGCTACAATACTATTACAGTTGTTAACATGTTGATTTTGGTGTCAGTCGTTTCCTAACAGACATACTAACATATGAAATGCATTAATATCTCCATTAGGTATTTATCTTGACCGAATATAGAGTTGAAGTACCAGCGGTCATTTTGATCGCCCATGGTCGTTTGAGGTAGGAGTGAAATCCCGGTCCTTCTATCAATCCAGACCGTAACCCGGCAGAGTAGACACATGAGCAATATGTCCTTTTTTATATTTTCTTTACCAGACCTATACCGATAAGGTCTACTCATTTTCGGTTATCCCATAATGATTTGTTTTATTTGTGCACTTTGACACACGTTGCATTGTCTTTTATTCTAAAAGCACGCGCTATCGCAACACGTGTGACAGGTTTTGACTAACTGACCGAATTATTGACTAAGTGATGAAAGGGGAGTGAGAAAGTCCCTCCCTTGCTTCGCTCAATGATCCTCATCACGATGCCCTTCAGCAAGGCAGCAGAGTGTGAAACAGGATGGGGATGAAAGCCAAACCCCTGCAGGAATGAAGAAGAGAGAAAATGTCTGCGCCCTTCCTTAATGAGCACCACCCAGCTAACTGTCAGCCAGACAGCACACACCTCTTCCTCCTCCATCACCTCCACAACAAATGGGCTGTTTACAATAATCACCTCTTTAATCTCCCCCTTGCACGCACGCACACACACACACACACGCACGCACGCGCGCGCGCACACACACACACACACACACACACACACGCTGCTGGTAATTTCTGTGGAACACTAGCTGCAGAAGAAACGCTGTGAGACAGTGGGGGAGATAAAGGGCAGGACAGGACCGGCTCATATTCCAGTTGTGAGACAGTGGGGGAGATAAAGGGGCGGGCAGGACCGGCTCATATTCCAGTTGGGAGACAGTGGGGGAGATAAAGGGGCGGGCAGGACCGGCTCATATTCCAGATGGGAGACAGTGGGGGAGATAAAGGGGCGGGCAGGACCGGCTCATATTCCAGTTGTGAGACAGTGGGGGAGATAAAGGGCAGGACAGGACCGGCTCATATTCCAGTTGGGAGACAGAGGGGGAGATAAAGGGCAGGACAGGACCGGCTCATATTCCAGTTGGGAGACAGAGGGGGAGATAAAGGGGCGGACAGGACCGGCTCATATTCCAGTCGGGAGACAGTGGGGGAGATAAAGGGGCGAGCAGGACCGGCTCATATTCCAGTTGTGAGACAGTGGGGGAGATAAAGGGGCGGGCAGGACCGGCTCATATTCCAGTTGGGAGACAGTGGGGGAGATAAAGGGGCGGGCAGGACCGGCTCATATTCCAGTTGTGAGACAGTGGGGGAGATAAAGGGGCGGGCAGGACCGGCTCATATTCCAGTCGGGAGACAGTGGGGGAGATAAAGGGGCAGACAGGACCGGCTCATATTCCAGTCGGGAGACAGTGGGGGAGATAAAGGGGCGGGCAGGACCGGCTCATATTCCAGTTGTGAGACAGTGGGGGAGATAAAGGGGCGGGCAGGACCGGCTCATATTCCAGTCGGGAGACAGTGGGGGAGATAAAGGGGCGGGCAGGACCGGCTCATATTCCAGTCGGGAGACAGTGGGGGGGGGGGGATAAAGGGGCGGGCAGGACCGGCTCATATTCCAGTTGTGAGACAGTGGGGGAGATAAAGGGGCGGGCAGGACCGGCTCATATTCCAGTTGTGAGACAGTGGGGGAGATAAAGGGGCGGGCAGGACCGGCTCATATTCCAGTTGGGAGACAGTGGGGGAGATAAAGGGGCGGGCAGGACCGGCTCATATTCCAGTTGTGAGACAGTGGGGGAGATAAAGGGGCGGGCAGGACCGGCTCATATTCCAGTCGGGAGACAGTGGGGGAGATAAAGGGGCGGGCAGGACCGGCTCATATTCCAGTCGGGAGACAGTGGGGGGGGGGGATAAAGGGGCGGGCAGGACCGGCTCATATTCCAGTTGTGAGACAGTGGGGGAGATAAAGGGGCGGGCAGGACCGGCTCATATTCCAGTCGGGAGACAGTGGGGGAGATAAAGGGGCGGGCAGGACCGGCTCATATTCCAGTCGGGAGACAGTGGGGGGGGGGGGGATAAAGGGGCGGGCAGGACCGGCTCATATTGAGGGGAAGCTGGTACAGCATACAGGTCTTGTGCTACAGCGGCTCCGCTTAAAACGTGACGTCAACAACCGCAGCCGGTACACGTTACGACTCAACGTGTATTGACACGGGCTAGCATGATGAAGAGCGCATGCACCCCCCAACTACAACGTATCTAATTAAGAGAGAGAGGGGGAGAGAGTGAATGAGAGAGAGAGAGTGAGAGAGAGCGAGAGCCTTTGATTCCTCATCCTCTGTTTGATATCCAATTAAGGCGCTGACAGTTTAATGGCAGCTGTGTGGTGGACATACAGTACTATAATACATACAGTACTGTAATACATACAGTACTACAATACATACAGTACTATAATACATACAGTACTGTAATACATACAGTACTACAATACATACAGTATTATAATACATACAGTACTGTAATACATACAGTACTACAATACATACAGTACTGTAATACATACAGTACTACAATACATACAGTACTGTAATACAGTGTCACACTGTCAACATAAAAACCCAGCAGAACCTCATACATAAAGATAAACATAAACCAACAATGAAAATAAAACAAACCTGCTCCTCTTTCTTATATGGATCACAAGAATATCTGCGGTGTGGAGAAAAATGGTATGAAAGACCAACACACACCGATTGAGACAGAGAGAGGTCAACACACACCCACACACACACACACACACACACACACACACACACACACACACACACACACACACACACACACACACACACACTTATCAAAGATGGACTTGCTGAAAGACAGAGGTGGACATATACACAGAGAGATAGACAGGTGGACAGACAGAGAAAGATAGACAGAGAGAGACAGAGAGATAGACAGGTGGATAGACAGGTGGACAGACAGAGAAAGATAGACAGAGATAGACAGACAGAGAGATAGACAGAGATAGACAGGTGGATAGACAGGTGGACAGACAGAGAGATAGACAGGCGGACATACTTGCTGTCACCACCGTGGACAGGTCCAGCAGCAGCAGCAGCAGGATGTTGAGGTGCAGACAGACAGGTGTCATGACCGTCTCTCTGTCCATCTGTCTTCTCACAGCCTCTGTGGTTGTTGTTGTTTTACCTCCCTCTATCAGTCTAACGAACCTCACTTTATTCTACTGGAAGTCTCCGTCAGATGGCAGAGCACGCTGCTTGGTTGCATGGATCCATTCCGGAATCCAGTCCTGCAGGAACGTGGCCTTCAGCTGCGATGCCCATCAGCACTCTTTACATTCCGTCCTCCGTCTCTCACCATGTCTCCTCTCTGCCTCTCTCACGGCTGTCGATGACGGTTTGCAGGATTTCCCCGCCCGTGGCAGAGTGGGGCTTCCGCCGTGTCCCTCGGCGTGCTCCTCAGCGTGCACGACTTGAACGGTCCATTCTCCACCTGCGTCAAATCCCCTCAACTTGCAGAAATCGGGTCAGGATCTGCAGTGTGTCAGAGCTGCCGAGTGAACGTGAAGACAGTGGTGTACCGTGGACAGATCGTGAACATGAAGACAGTGGTGTACCGTGGACAGATCTGCAATGTGTCAGAGCTGCTGCGTGAACATGAAGACTGTGGGGTACCGTGGACAGACCCGCAGTGTGGGAGTCGGGCGCTCAGCGGAGGCACAGCAGCCGCGAAGCAAACAGGTTGTTCATCCAATCTGCTAATGGACGAGGCTTCGTCCCTTCATGCATCCGTTTATACCTGGCTCAGTTCTGCACAGGGTGCCAGTGTTTATCCATCCAGGGTTACCCCTCCATCCAGGGTTACCCATCCATCCTGCACACAGATGGTTTCAACAGCGCGACCAGCCGCGGTGCGTCTCGTCTCACAACAAAAATAACCATCAGTCTATCCAACGATGAACCCACAGAGCAGCAAAACGCGTTTTGGCTCGAACACACTCGACGTTTTCAATGAGACACCGATGCGTCCAAGACAAACCTAGACAGAGAGAGAGAGAGAGAGAGAGAGAGAGAGAAGAGAGAGAGAGAGAGAGCGAGAGCGAGCGAGCGAGAGAAAGAGAGAGAGAGAGCGAGAGAAAGAGAAAGAGAGAGAGAGAGAGAGAGAGAGCGAGAGAAAGAGAGAGAACGAGAGAAAGAGAGCGAGATCTGTTCATCTGGGCAGCATGCTGCTGGCAGCCTTGCTTTAAATTATGGAAAGCCTGAAGGATCAGAAATACCTCAGCAGCCAAACAGCCCCGAGTCCAGCAGCACTGAGACCAGCAGCACTAAGACCAGCAGCACTGACACCAGCAGCACTGAGACCAGCAGCACTAAGACCAGCAGCACTGAGACCAGCAGCACTGAGTCCAGCAGCACTGAGTCCAGCAGCACTGAGACCAGCGCTGCAAATATTACTCAGGATACGAAGCCTGTGTGTGCGTGTGTGTAATAATAACTGTGCATTTCATCACCCTGAATTACCTGTAACGTTTCAACGGTAAAAGCTCCTAAGTTATGGCTGAACTACTGTTTAAAAGAACAGAAAACTTGCTTCTCCCACTTCCTGTGTGTGCTGACACCTGCTGTGGTGGCGAATGTTCCTGGCACTGTGTGGACCCGTCCAATACGAACCATAAGTCTCTCCTAAAGATTATTTGTTCGACGAGTTAATGCACGTTGTGTCATTGTGTTAATGCATCGTGAGTTAGTGTATGAAGGTCCAGCAGTGACTTCAGTCCGTGCTTACTTAGCTGCAGAGCCCATTGATCGTTTCCCTCATGCGATATCAGCTGGTTTACATGTGGAGCAGGACGACATCAACTGCCATTGGCGGTTACAAGGATATTTGTCAGCTAGCTGGTGAACGACGCTGTCATTCTAACGTGTTCACACCAAACGCGAAGCAACTTCGCGCGAGTAACGCCACGCGAACGGCGCTGAACATCTTCAACTTGGGCGAGAAATCCGCGAGACGCTGCGTCGCGAAAGCCTATCAGCGTTGAGCTTCTCCTGACTTCGCTGAGGTCACCGTTGAGTCAGAAAATGGAGGACAAGCTGGTCGTCGCGGGTTCCCGTACTCGATCCTGCGGCCAAACTCACGCGAGTAACGCGAATAAAAACAAACGATCCCGCGATCAAACTCGCACACGTAAGGCGAGGCGGAAATTCTCTTGGCGTCGGGTGGGAACACGACATAAGGCCTGGCACTGCAACTCATTCATCTGCTTCTGCTGTGGAGGGCAAGTTAGACAGACACTTCATAGCCCTGCAAGAGCAGATTTGTTTTCACCTTTAGTCCACAGCCTCACATACAGTAAATGCATGTACACATACTGTACATACCAGAGGACATGGAGACAACGACACATTAACACAAGGCTGTTTGCTGAGTTTAGAACTTCAATGGGGCGGCACGGAGGCGCAGTGGTTAGCGCGGCCACCTCACAGCAAGAAGATCTCGAACCCCGGGGTAGTCCATCCTTGGGGGTCGTCCCGGGTCGTCCTCTGTGTGGAGTTTGCATGTTCTCTCCGTGTCTGCGTGGGTTTCCTCCGGGGGCTCCGGTTTCCTCCGACAGTCGAAAGACATGTAGGTCAGGTTAATTGGCCGTACTAAATTGTCCTTAGGGGTGTGTGTGTTTGCCCTGTGATGGACTGGCGGCCTGTCCAGGGTGTCTCCCGGCCTGCCTCCCAGTGACTGCTGGGATAGGCTCCAGCGACCCTGAGTAAGGATAAGTGGTTTGGATAATGGATGGATGGAGAATTTCAATGACAGAAGGAACAAAGCTGCTGTTAAAGTGGTCCATCTCCAGGTGAGGGCCCTGAACCTGCAGGTTTGTTTCCCTTACCCGGAGATGGACCCCCCCCCCCCGCCGCCCCACCACCTGAGAGCAGATGGAGGCAAGTGAAGAATGGGTGAAGGGGTGAGGGGATCCTGGGTTGTGGTTGGTGCTCTGTGCATCATGGCTTTGCCGTGGAGGTCTGATAGGTTGGGGTGGGAAGGCCGGAGATTTTGGATGCGCTGTACGAGAAGTTTCCTATTGGTTACCATTTAATATGGTGAAGAAAGATGGGAGCAGTAAAACAGCATGGGCTGAACTATACTTACGGTAGCAGGAGAAGGTGCTACTTCTAAACAGGTGTAATTCATGGTTCATGCTTGTGACAGGACTTTTGTCATGGGGTTCGGACCAAAGGAGGACAGGGTTTAGGTGGACCACAGGTTTTACTTAATAAAATGTCTCGAAGTGCACACTCCGTACGGCTGTTGCCTCGCTCTCTCTTCTTCATCGGAGCCACGTCTGCCTCCTCTCTCTCTAGTTCTGTCTCAGTCTGTCTGTGTTCTCGTCAGTGTCAGTCCAGCCAGCTTCACTACGGTATAAGCATCGACTGTCGGTTACACACCTGAGGCTGGTCGCTAATCATCCTCCCTACTAACAGAAACATCTGCCCTCCTGCGAACCCTCTCTTTTCTTCCAGCTGATGCTAAACTACACCCCACCCCCACCCCCCGAGCGACAGAGGAAATCGGCCACCACCATCTGCGCCCCCAGCCAATGGACCACCTTGAACTAAAGAGTGTAAGGCCAGATACCAACGGGTGACCCGGACGTTGGCATCCTTCATACTGTAACGATCACAGATGACTAGACTCGCTAGCCCATTGGCTAATGGGTCGGACCCCCTAGTTGACTGGTTAGCGCAGTCACCCATAGTGCGGGCGACCCGGGTTCACTTCCTGGCTGTGACGGATTCCCAGCTGCCCTCTGAATTCACTACAATACGGTAGAGCCGACGGGGTGGGGCTTGGTCTGAACAGAGGCTGAATGAGCCCCAGCAGGTAGAAGCGGAGAGCGCCGACCGCCCATCTGATGGCCAGACACTCCTCCTCCACGTTACTATACTTTCTCTCCGCCAACTTGCGACGTTTATTGTGCAGCACCGGGCGATCAACTCCCTCCACCTCCTGGGACTAAACGGCCCCCGGCCCTGCGCAAGACAGAAGGGAGAGGAGTGAGGAGGGTGGAGCACCTCCACGAGGCAGATGATGTTAATGGCGTTTGTATAGTTGTATAGTTATATGATGGGTTTTGAATTTTGACTTCAGATAACCTTGAAATAAAAGGTGAACAGTGAATGCAATAAACACATAATTCACTTTCACACGATTATATTCAGCTTCACATTCAAAATCTGCATTGAGATTCAAATTGGACAGAAGCAACTGAACTGTAAAACATATTCTTTCTCTCTCTCTCTCTCTAGAGACCAGGACTCTAGGACTATGTTTCTAGCATCCACTATTCATTTGTATTGCAAGTCCATGAATACTGGGATGGCATCCAGTGCTTTACTTGGTGTCAGAAAGGGCATCCCACGTGACATTTTGCCAAATCCGTAGGCGGATTGATAAAACCATACCAGGTCAGTCAAGGCCCAGGTTAACAATGAACACCATTGGTGCTGTGCCCTCACAGGGTACCAATGGAAACTATAAAATCCACTGTGGCAGCCCCCGAGAAACAGGGATCAAGCTGAAAGAAGGAGAGATTTGCAAATATTTAACCTACATATTCAATCTTTTTCCTATGGTCTCAAAAGTTAATTCAGGGGACAGCGGGCAAGCGAACCCGGATGTCCCCGGATCACAGGCGACTACATTAACCAGTTGACTGAAGGGTCTGACCCGTTAGCCGAGGGCTAGTGAGTCTAGTCATTCGTAATCGTTGCAATATGAAGTCAGAGGTCAACCGTTTAGGGGATTAGTGTTTTACCAACGTATGGTAGCTTTGTTGTGTCCTGCGTGTTCATATGAGGAGTCTGTCGTCATCACGTTGAGTAAACTTGAATGACGTCATAATTTTGTTATTGATTTCAGGTGAGATCGTCTGCAGGTGAGATGAACATTCACGGCAGCCTGACGGAGCCACATAAAACACATTTCAGTGTTTTGTGGCGTCGCTGTGTCAGTGTCTCCACCAGGGGGAGCCAGTAGATTACTGAACAATGACACGATGAAGGCTCAAAAAACGCCCTCCATCTTCAGGGTCAAGAAGGTCCTGTGCAGGTCCAGGATGGATGCGGGATATGGGAGCTCCATACACATTCGCCTTGCAGACAAACAATAATCGTGTTTGCTGACCTTGTTATTTGGTGGACGATACGAGACGGTTTAGAAGAAGGGCTTTGAAAACGTGTCATCGTGCCTCGGGAATATGAACTGCATTCAGCTTGAAACAGCACATTTCATGCCTGAACCGTTTCAAAATTCAGACAGCAACAAAAGGCAGTATGTTGATTCTGTAGCCAAACACACAACACACGGGGTACGCCAGATTGAAATAAACTAAAAGACAAATGGCATCACTAGGGATATAAATTCACAGTTCATTAGCCGGTAGCCGGAGAACCTGACAGGACAACCACCAAAGCTGACACGAGGGGCGTCTTCTGGAGGACTAAGGCGGATACTGTGGTCTTGTTTTCAGGTTGGAGAACGAGGCCCATGGTTTCTTTCACTGTTAAGAGTTGTTGGAAAATTCACAAGCAACTCTCTCCATGTGTGTCCCCAGCCGGACACACAGAGATGACAGTGAAGTCAGATGACTGGAAGGAGACCAACCAGGGAGGCAGACGACCGGCGGCTGGTCGCAGGGTTTTGGTGCTGCTGTTGCTGCTGATGCTGTGAATCTGCATCCAGCCGTTGACCTTTGTCACCTTCCACAAACCAAAGCCCTCCTCCCTCCATCTCCCGCCCACAACACTGCAACAGAGACAATCGGTAAGAAAACAATAACAACGTCAGAATACAAGGATGTTCAAAATGACAATTTGCAGAATGGGCTAGCTTTATTACCTTTAAAAAACACATTCCATATCTAGCTGTATCTCATCTATCTATGTATGTCCTTGGCCTCTTCCTCTGTTTTCCCTCCCTACTCTTCCACCATGCAGCCTCACTCCTCCTCTTCCTCCCGGCTGTTGACCCTGCTCATCTCCTTGTCCTTCCTCCGCTGTCAGACACTGGAACACTGTGGTGTGCTCTGTGTTTAGATGGTTGCCTAGTCAAGGTACATGAGGTGCACGTCTGAGCTACTTTGGAGAACTGGTTGATCCAACGCTTCACACATTCTTCGTCATTAGTGAAAGTCAAGATTCACCTGAGAACGATTTATCAATTCAATATGGACAATATGCTTGACAGATTATGACAACTAGTTCAACCATCCAGCCATCCATTATCCAAACCACTTGTATATCCTGCTCTCAAGGTGGCGGGGATGCTGGAGCCTATCCCAGCAGTCATTGGGTGGCAGGCGGGGAGACACCCTGGACAGGCCGCCAGGCAATCACAGCGCCGACACATTCACACCTGGGGACAATTTAGTATGGTCAATGACCTCAAATTCAATTTGACAGGCGTCTGGGTGGCGTGGCAGTCTATTCGTTGACTACCAACACAGGGATCGGCGGTTTGAATCCCCATGTTATCTCCGGCTTGGTCAGGTGTCCCTACAGATACAATTGGCTGTATCTGTGGGTGGGATGTGGCCGGATGTGGGTATGTGTCGTGGTTGCTGCACTAGCACCTCCTCTGGTCGGTCAGGGCGCCTGTTCAGAGGGGAGGGGGAGCTGGGGGGAACAGCGCTACGTCCCCCTGGTGAAACTCCTCACTGTCAGGTGAAAAGAAGCAGCTGGCGACTCCACACGTATCGGAGGAGACATGTGGTAGTCTGCAGCCCTCCCCAAATCGGCAGAGGGGGTGGAGCAGCAACTGGGACGGCTCGGAAGAGTGGGGTAATTGGCCAGATACAATTGGGGCGAAAAAAGGAGAGGACCCCCCCCCCCGAAAATTTTTTTTCAATTTCACCATATTTGCCAGCCAGTATTATGCTGATGTATGTCTGTATCTTGTACAACACAGCAGTACAACACAGCAGCTAGTGATTCTTTACAATCTCGAATTGACCTTTGCTTGTTATCCTCCCCTACTCTGCAATTTGTTTCTGAAACATTTCACAGCTTTGCCCTTTTCTCACACAACATAATGATCCATGCGGCATGTAATGACTTATGCAATGAACTGAAGCCTAGCTGTTCTGGAGGGTGAGACCACTCAACAGAGAACCAGTATAATACATTCTGATAAACATGACAAAAGCAACTGATAATGCAGGAAACAGCAGACAGCTGTACATAATCACTTGCACGAATGTGCCGAAGCATTTGCAATTTGTTCAAAATAATAAGAAACTGCTTTCATGATGTGCACAAGTGACTAGACGATGTGGAGGTTGAACAAGTAGTAGAGGATTTCAACTCTGACCTGAGAAATGTACCAAAGACAAAAGCTGTAATGTAAAAGAGATTTTATCACCTCATTGCAAAGCAGGTTCCTCTTTATTCAGGAGTTTTTCCCACAAACTTCTTCAAAGTATTGCACTGATATAAGCAGACTAACCCATTCACTCATCCATCGCTCATTCATCACCTCTACCTGATAATTCCAGCTCAGGTCTGCAGGGTGTGGGGGGAGGGGTGCTATCCCAGCATGCACTGGGCAGAAGGCAGACTGGCCCATCATAGGACCCCCCCCCACACACACACACACACACACACACACACACCCTTAACCCTAACCTTAACCACGCAAACTGCACGCCTAACCCTAACCCTTACCCTTACCCTAACCTAAACCTAATTCTAACTGTAACCCTAAAACCAAGTCCTAACCCTAAAATAACACAAGGTAGGGGCTGTCAGGTTTTGCTATCCTAATGAGGACATTTGGTCCACACAAGGATAGCTAAACATGTACACACACACACACACACACACACACACACACACACACACACACACAGAATCTTCCACACTGCTGCTGGTACCTATGGGCAGTCTGCAGTGTAGAATGCACATTAACATGCACGTGTTTGGGTCTGGCAGGAACCTGCAGCGCCCAGACGACTGTCACGCAAACACACACATGCAAACTCCACACAGGAAGGCTGCAATCAAACCTGGAATCTGCCTGATGGGAGTGTTAGTGCTTACTGCTACCATGCTGCCCCATCATTAAAACCACACTGATAACCGGGGCAAAACTAATATCCGGCACACAAGGGTGAACAGAGATTCCTAAACTGTACCTTTCATACATGAACCATCTTTTATGGATTCAGTTCTGCTTCTTTGGTTGGAAAAGGTTTCACATGCTCACATTTGCTTCACGTAATTGGGTCATATATCCAGATATGACCAACCCAGCATGCAGGCACCTTCTGTCTCTCAGCGCACACACATCACAACACCCGCGTTAGCAAACACTCTGCAGAAAATTGATGTTGTCTTCGCTGGAGGGGAAGAGAAAGATGGAAATTACAAGGCCTAATTTGTATTTTTTTCATCCACTGTTAATGATGAAATCCAGTCATGCATAGGCTAAAATACGAGGTCCCACATATGGCGCTGTGTGTGCGCTGTAGCCATGAGGAATGTTGCGTTTGGTAAGCAGCAATCTTCTGTGTGCTCATGTCCATCCTACAAAACACATATTCCATAATCTGGATCGGGATAATCTGAGAGGAAAATGTACATGATGAAAATCTAGCACTGCCCAGCCGAGGCAGACTGTTACCCTCCAGATATATAATGCTGTCTGTTATAAATTCATAAGCATCACAGGAGTCAATGTCTTGTTCTTAGCTCCTGTATCACTGTGCTACAAATCATTAAAATGTATATGAAACAGTCATCAAGATTACAAAAATATGTCAGGTATTCATGTGAACACTGACAGAATAAAACTTTTTTGGTTTCTGGTTTAATACTGAGGGCGGCAGATGGAATCATATAATAGTAGCACCATATGAAGTGGTGGTAGTATAGTAGCTATGTCCTAATCATGTCACAGCACACAGTAGATGTCATGTTGACTGCACCAAGCGTCAAGTGTGTCTTAAATCATCACTCAATAGATGAATAGGAAAATAAAAGTACAAAATGAGATAGGTGGGAAGATGACGGCGCGAATACACGTTTGCAGCGGCCTCACTCAGTACCGTCCATGCAGCGTCTTTGCCCACGTCTGCGTCGAAGTTTTGTCTTCGTTTGATAGCTGGGAGAGCTGGCGCTGGATCGGCTGGGAGAGCTTGGTCTGCTGCGTCCGGTGGGCCCAGGAACAATGACCCTGACCGGCGCTGTGCCCGAAGAGTAAACACCGAGGGCGGTGCGGAAACGGGGCAGGCTAAGCTAACTGCTAGCCCATGCAGACCGGCAGTTCCGATAACACCGAGGGCAGTATGACGAGACATGGAGGCCGGGCAAGCTAAGCTAACTGCTAGCCCATGCAGACCGGCAGTTCCGACAGTCATCCTGGCTGGCGTTCGTTCTCTGGACAGTGGAATTTTTGGATTGTTTTGCACTGAGTGGACTGTGTTGTTAACTGTTTGTGTACTGTTTGTGTTTTTTTTCTTTGTTCTCTCTGTTTTTGTATGTTTTTGGTGGTGTCGTTTTTGGGAAATTTGGGATGTGTGCTTTTGTCTTTTGTGCCACACTGCTGTGGACTGGGTGAAACAGAATCTCGTTTCTTTTGTGTACTCAAGTACATGAAAGAAATGACAATAAAATGTTCCTGATTCCTGATTAATATTGGCACAAAACAGTACAACAGGCAAATGACGCCATGAGAGCATAAAATGTGCAAGTAGAAGAGGGCTCAGCAGACAGAAAGTGTAAGTGTTGAGGTGCTAAGGAACAATAGTACTCCAGCCAGCCCCAATTCAGAGTCAGTGCAACGTGATTATGACTCAGTCAGCAGTGTAGAAATGGATTTCCTGGACTATGTTTGTATGTTATGGTGCTCACACGGTTTCCTCCTGACTCAGTTTGGGCAGAACTTCAGCACTGAGGCCTCAGCCTGTTTAGACCCTGCTACATTAACACAGAGCTGTGAGTCTACCTCACCTACCTCACTTAGGCCATCCGTCAGGATGCCCCATGACTACTTCCACACGGCATTTCCAACTATCCCGCTCTTTCATGATGGTTTTTAGCTCCTGTACGTTCTCCACCCGTGTCCCTTAATAGGTTGTCCACACAGGTGATTCTTCTTCTACCATGTTGAATTTTTCCATCAGATGGTTGCCAGGGCACCAGTTTTTTGATAGCTTCATCATTGTGATGTACGCAGTGGCCTGCGAGACACATCTTTCTCTGTTGCACTCTTGTGGCCATCATAGGAAGCTCTTCGTATAGCTGTACATTTGTCAGATGTCTCTTCCATGATACATTGACAGCCATTCTAAGCATCCTAGCATAGCATCCATCTAGCTGTTCCTGCAGAGACTTTGTCACTGGTCCAGGTCTCGGCGCCGTAGAGTAAAATTGTTTCAACAGTTGCCACAAAAAAGTCTAATTTGTTAGTCTAAAGGACCGACACACACGTCGTTTCTGTTGCACCATGCACACATGTATTAAAATACCTCAAAAACAGCTCAACAAACCCGGAAATTAGTGTTACCAAAGATTCTCATTTAAAGACACCAACTCCTTCTATAGTTTTAGTGAACAATTTAAAATGCTAACATTCCCACGGTGCTGATATTTTGGTGGACTGAGGTTTCTCTCCTCACCAGCTCCAGCACACCTACACCCACACCCACACACAAATATGTGGGTACGTGCAACTTATCTGGATAAACAGGCCGTCCTGCTTTTGTCTCCGTTGTGAAACCAGTTCCCAAGACAAAGTCAGTCTATTTAGTGGAGTTGTGTATATTCATTTGGAGTAAATGTCCATGTTCAGTACTTGTAGATCAGCATTTTGCAGATACTGGTTTTGCCAACCCATACTGCCGGCATTCAAATCTTACAGTGAACTTGTAAACAGTACAGACATACGTGCATGTGCCAACAAACATATAAATATATACTCACACACACGCACGTGTACACATGCACACACACAAAGACATGACACTTGCAGTATATTCAGGGCATCAAGGCTTCAGTCCTGCTGACACCCAGGGGAACTTGTGTCCTTTGTCAGAGCAACTGGTTCTGCCACACTGGCAGCTGCAGCTAGGAGGCAGCCAGTACAGTCTGGATGCAGAGAGACAGAGACAGAGACAGAGAGACAGAGACAGAGAGAGAGACAGAGAGAGATAGAGAGAGAGACGCAGAGAGACAGAGAGACAGACAGACAGACAGAGACAGAGAGAAAGAGCCACAGAGAGAGAGAGAGAGAGAAACGCAGAGACAGAGAGAGAGACAGAGACAGAGAAAGAGAGTGAGAAAGACACAGAAAGAGAGGACAGTCATTTACTGTGTTATGCAATATAATAATAATTTTATTTACATAGCACTTTCCTAAAACACTGTTACAAAGTGCTTTACAAAGAAATAAAACCAGACAAGGCAAAAATAAGAGCAAGACCAAACAAGTAAGAGTAAAAATAAAAACAGGGGGCGTCCGGGTAGCATGGCGGTATATTCTGCTGCCTACCAACACGGAGATCGCCGGTTCGAATCCCCATGTTACCTCTGGCTTGGTCAGGTGTCTCTACAGACACAATTGGCCGTGTCTGCGGGTGGGAAGTCAGATGTGAGTATGTGTCCTGGTTGCTGCACTAGCGTCTCCTCTGGTCAGTCGGGGCACCTGTTTGGGGGGGATGGCGTGATCCTCCCACGCGCTACGTCCCCCTGGTGAAACTCCTCACTGTCAGGTGAAAAGAAGTGGCTGGTGACTCCACATGTATGGGAGGAGGCATGTGGTAGTCTGCAGCCCTCCCCGGATCAGCAGAGGGGGTGGAGCAGCGACTGGGACGGCCCGGAAGAGTGGGGTAATTGGTCAAGTACAATTGGGGAGAAAAAAGGGGGAAAAAGTCCAAATAAAAAAAAAAGAAGCTAGAGACTTAGTTCAGCAGGAAGACAGGGCCACAGTGTGGGGGCTCTAATGGCTAAAGCCTGATCCCCCTTTGTGACAAACCGAGACCTGGAATAACCAGCAGGGCTCCGTCTGCAGATATATGCCTTCATGTCATACAGTACGTGTTCATGTCCCATGACCTATCAGAATTAGAATCAGCCAGTGGACCTCAAGACCAAAGTGCAAATAAGAGCTGACTATTTAATGGATGATGATATTCACATGCAGGATTGAGTAATAAAGTAAAGATGTATTGTTAATGCATTACTCAGTGTTTTCATTCCCTGAAAGATGATTTCCCCTGCTTCCCCTTTCACATGCTGCACACAAAGTTCTGTGCTCAACTGCTCGTGGCTTCTGAGATTGTATTGAATGTTTTGGGGGCCTACAACGTTGCCTCCATCAGAGTATGTGTAGACATGTAAAGATGTGAAAGAACTGGAGGTTAAGCAGGATTCTCCATGTGTGGGCGACGGCATCTTTCCTGCGGCTCCTGGCACGGTCAAATCCGATCTGTCAGCACACACTTAAAGCAGGGTGAGAAAATGCTTTACTCAACCGCCGCCTACATCCACCCCTACACTCCTCCCCCTGGATATCTCAGTCTGTCAATTCCTCCACCCCTCCATGCAATCTGTATCCATCCATCCATCCATTAAGACATACATGTACACCCCTCCATCTAACCTTATCTCAGTTCATCTACTTTTTATCTTCCCAACCCTGCCGTTAATTCATCCATCCATCCTTCATCCATCCATTTTTCTGTCCACGCTTCTATCCATCCATCATAAATACATGCACGCATTCATCTCTGCATCAATCCATCATTTTATATCTGTATTTGTTTACCCATTATCCATCCAACCATGCTGTCATTAATCCATCCATCTAATCATTCATCCATCATCCATCCATCCATGTTTCAAATCATCTCCACTCCAGATGTATTGGGTACATCTTGGTCCTCTCTGCCCCCTGGGTACCATACCGGTAATCCCCCTGGTTCATCTCCCTGTAGCTCACGGCCGCCCTCCTCATCTTCCTCATCAGACCTCACAGCTGTATTCAGTGTGTGCGTCTTAGCGACTCAGGTCTAGGAGGACGGTTACACGGGACATGGCTCGTAATCCTGCCGGGCGTGTTCAGGAGCTCCAACTTATGTTTGTTGTCTGAATGCGAGCACACGGTTCTGCACGGCCACAAAGCTAATACAGCCACAGATGGACTGGAGAAACACAGCAAAATGAATTGATACGCTTTAGCTTTTGTTTTTTACTGTCAGTGTCGGCTGCACACTCACCTCTGTCACTTTCAACACATCAACACAACACACATGAACAACAAGATGCTGACACTGACTATCAGTCAGTTTTCTTCACCAGTATATTTTCAGAAATTGGTGTTGACTTTGGAGGTGGTTCAAACAGGAAATACTAATGTATAATGTAGTCTATATTACATGGGATTTATATTGATGTATATAAGAGGGAACATTTCCAAATGTTTCCCCTTCCTTTTAATTAATGGGCTTAGCTGCTGTGTCCCAGTAAAATGTGCAAAATGTAAGCTATATTTTGCCTGCCTAACAGTTTATTTAGTGAGGTTGACATCCCATTTCGGGCAGCACGGTAGAACAGTGGTTAACGCGGTCGTCTCACAGCAAGAAGGTCCTGGGTTTGAGCCCCAGGGTAGTCCAACCTCGGGGGTCGTCCTCTGTGTGGAGTTTGCATGTTCTCCCTGTGTCTGCGTGGGCTTCCTCCGGGGGCTCCGGTTTCCTCCCACAGTTCAAAGACATGTAGGTCAGGTGACTCGGCCGTACTAAATTGTCGCTAGGTGTGAATGTGTGTGGGCCCTGTGGTGGCCTGGCGGCCTGTCCAGGGTGTCTCCCTGCCTGCCGCCCAATGACTGCTGGGATAGGCTCCAGTATCCCGCGACCCTGAGAACAGGATAAGCGGTTTGGAGGATGGACGGATGGAGCTGTTAATGTGAATACAATTATAGTACAGTTCAAGTACAATTAACTTTTGAAATGCTGAACCTTAATGGATGTTTTTTTTTTCATTTATTTGAGACAATATTTTTATTTACTTTTAAGTAATTACGACATGTTTATTAGTAGGTTGCAGCTGGTTGCAGTAGTATTGACAAACTTTTTTTTTAATTGAAGACAGAGCCATACCCTAGTTTGTAAAGTAAACCACTGCTTGATTAAAAAAATGAAGCCATTTTATTTTGCCCCCCCACCGTACCGAAAATGTAGCGAACCATGACTTCAGAATCACTCAGACCACGGAGGGAGTGACACATGTATCACAAACTGACAACAGCTGTGTATATCTGATGAATTATGTAACTGCTATTTTACTTTAATAGCACAAAATATACCAATACACAAGAAGCACGAAACAAAATGAACAAACTTCATTTTTTTCCAGTGTTGCTTGATCTTAAATGTGTGTTTGAGAGATACTGTGACATATGACTCTGTGCCTGTATGAGGTAAACTGGAAAATGTCTCTGTGACTACAATCGCTGTTGGCTTGTGAATGTGTCGTTCATTTCTGTCCCCTGTGCCGACAGTACAAACTGCACCAGCCCGGGGACATTGCATGGTGCCGTGTCTTGTACTTTGTGTTTTTATATGTTGTATATTTGTACAGCAGGAACAGAATGTGAGAAGCCGGAGCAGTCAGAAACAGTCAAAGTTTCACTCCACACCGTCGTCTATTCCATCGGTTTTTGCCGGGAGCCAGTGTGTACCCATTACTGACTGCATTGACTCCATCAGCGGCGAGGGCTCAGGCGATATTTTCCATTAGGGACATGTGGCTGCTTTGTGTGGGACAGCTGTAGAGTTATCTAGCGGGGTGTGTAGATGTGTGTGTGTGTGTGTGTGGTGGTAGGGGGGCTTTATGGAAGGTTTACTTTTCCTCAGACAGGAGAGTGTTCCTGTGATGGCTACCAGAAATCAACCCTGTACACAAAGAGGAATGGGTCTACTTTATCAAAGTGGAAAAGGATTCAACATCGGCACTATTTTACATTAACGTCACTTTTATCCTCAGTTCGGGCACATTCATCTTTCAATGTTCCTCTCTTTTTACTTTACTATATGTCATGCAAATCTAAAAATGTTTAAATCACAGCAAGCAGCTGTTAAGTTTGTTTTATATTTGCAGATAAGTGAGGATTTAGCAAATTTATTTTATGAGATACATCTACTACTAAATTGTCTACTAAATTGTGTGCTAAATTGTCCCTAGGTGTGAATGTGTGTGTGTGTCGGCCCTGTGATGGCCTGGTGATTTGTCCAGGGTGTCTCCCCACCTGCCACCCAATGACTGCTGGGATAGGCTCCAGCATCCCTGTGACCCTGAGAACAGGATAAGCGGTTTGGATAGTGGATGGATGGATGGATGGATGGATGGAGTTACATCTGTGGTTAAAGACATCAATGGTGGTGCACAACATTCTTACTGTACATTTTGAATTTCTTCAGTTTTGGTGGATTTAAGGATATCTGGTGGTCCCGATAGTTCGCTTTCACAAATCCATTTCCATTCAAAACTAGTACACTTAGTATAGAGCCTAGCACTCCACCAGGTGCACATATCTCCCCTTCCCCGGTGTTCAGACTTGGCAATAAACCCTTTTTTTGCCTATCGGGAGAAGGGAAATACACGATGATGAATGTTATCAGCACATTTGCCCTGTAAGTTGGGTGTGAGATGGAAAAGAAAGAAGAATTCTGGAGTGAGTTGGATGAAGTGGTAGAGAGTGTACCCAAGGAGGAGAGAGTGGTGATTGAAGCAGACTTCAATGGGCATGTTGGTGAAGGGAACAGAGGTGATGAGGAGGTGATGGGTAGGTATGGTGTCAAGGAGAGGAATGTGGAAGGACAGATGGTGGTGGATTTTGCAAAAAAGACAGAAATGGCTGTGGTGAATATATATTTCAAGAAGAGGGAGGAACAAAGGGTGGTGTATAAGAGTGGAGGAAAGTGCACACAGATGGACTATATCTTATGTAGAAGGCACGATCTGAAAGGGATTGGAGACTGCAAGGTGGTGACGGGAGAACGTAGCTAGGCAGCATCGGATGGTGGTCAGTAGGATGACTTTGGAGACCAAGAAGAGGAAGAATCAGAATACTTTATTTATCCTCAAGGGGAGATTGAGTAAAAAAAGAGAGTGAAGGCAAAGCCAAGGATCAAATGGTGGAAGCTGAAGAAGCAAGACTCTGCAGAAATAGTGAGGTTGGTGTGTCATCTGGACAGAGGAAGGAATACAAGGAGACTTGGTGGTGGAATGAGGAAGTACAGCAGTGTATACAGAGGAAGAGGCTGGTGAAGAAGAAGTGGGATAGTTAGATGAAGAAAGTAGACAGGAGTACAAGGGGATGCCCCATAAGGCGAAAACAGAGGTGGTGAAGGCAAAGAGAAAGGTGTCTGGCGAGTTGTATGAGAGGTTAGACACTAAGGAAGGAGAAAAGGACTTGTATCGATTAGCTAGACAGAGGAACAAGTGAGAAGAGTGTGCTGAGAAGGTGGAAGGAGTACTTTGAGGGGCTGATGAATGAAGAAAATGAGAGCGAGAGAAGGTTGGATGATGTGGGGATAGTGAATCAGGAAGTGCGGTGGATTAACAAGGAGGAAGTGACGGCAGCTATGAAGAGGATGAAGAGTGGAAAGGCAGTTGGTCCAGATGACATACCTGTGGAGGCATAGAGATGTTTAGGAGACATGGCAGTGGGGTTTTTAACTAGATTGTTTAACACAATCTTGGAAAGTGAGAGGATGCCTGAGGAGTGGAGAAGCAGCATACTGGTACCGATTTTCAAGAACAAGGGTGATGTGCAGAACTGTAGCAACTACAGAGGTATAAAGTTGATCAGCCACAGCATGAAGATATGGGACAGAGTAATAGAAGCTAGGTTAAGAGGAGATTAGTGAGCAGCGATTAATGAGCAGCAGTATGGTTTCTTGCCAGGAAAGAGCAATACAGATGTGATGTTTGCTTTGAGAATATTGATGGGGAAGTACTGAGAAGGCCAGAAGGAGTTACATTGTGTCTTTGTATGAGGTTCAAGGTGGAGGTGGGATTACATCAAGGATCGGCTCTGAGCCCTTTCTTGTTTGCAATGGTGATGGACAGGTTGATGGACAAGATCAGGCAGGAGTCTCTGTGGACTATGACGTTTGCGGATGACATTGTGATCTGTGGTGAGAGTAGGGTGCAGGTTGAGGAGAGCCTGGAGAGGTGGAGGTATGCACTGGAGAGAAGAGGAATGAAAGTCAGTAGCAGCAAGACGGAATACCTATGCGTGAACGAGAGGGAGGAAAGCGGAATGGTGAGGATGCAAGGTGTAGAGGTGGCAAAGGTGGATGAGTTACAGTGCCTTGCAAAAGTATTCAACCCCCTTGACAGTCATCACTAGTTTCTGGATTATAAAAGATACTCACACATCGGTTCCTGAACAATATTCTTTTTGTGAACCCATAAGAAACAGAAACAGAACAGAAACAAACGCTTTGTCATTTCATTTCATGCACTTGCGCATATGAAATGAAACGAAACCTAATTTCCCCCAGCCCACAGCAGTGCAACACAAAGACAAAAATACATCCAAACTACAAGAACAACATGAACACATAGATCCAAACAACACATATTTCCAAACTAACACATATATCCAAACTAACACATGTACAAACTAAAAAAAAAAAAATCACTGTCCAGGAGAACAAACACCAGCCAGGATGACTGTTGGAACTGCCGGTCTGCATGGGCTAGCAGTTAGCTTAGCCTGCCCCACTTCCACGTCCTGTCAGATGCCCCCCCCCCAAATCAAACAGGTGTAACTGTACAAGGTAAGGATCCTGTCATTCTACACCCTACTTCCTGTAGCTGAATGCCGAAGGTGTAAACTGGATGTTCAGGTAGTTTTGTATATATAGCCATCCATCCATCCATCTATTACCCAAGCCGCTTATCCCAATGGGGGTCACGGGATGCTGGAGGCTATCCCAGCAGTCATTGGGCGGCAGATGGGGAGACGGCCTGGACAGGCTGCCAGTCCATCACAGGACCGTTTTGTATATAATTGTGTTATAGTCGTCACTGTTTTATCTAATATACTAGCAAAGTGATTCAAAATTACAAAACCCTCCTATTAATACTTTCTACTGCTTGACTCAAAAGCTCCCTAGTTTAAAACACACACACACACACACACACACACACACACACACACACACACACACACACACACACACACACACACACACAAACACACTGCCCATGTGCAGGATGGTGAAATCATCAATCACCTGAAAATTCAATTTTGCCTTCCATCAAGAACACACATGCATACTCTATCATCTAGGCACAAACACACACACACACACACACACACACACACACACACACACACACACACACACACACACACACACAAACACACACACACAGGCACTCTAGAGACAGACAGATGATTATAAACACAGACACACACACACATGCGTCTGCCGTACAGTTACATAAATGCAGACACACAGATACACACACAAACAGACACACAGACTCTTTCTTCTACAAACACAGACCCACACTTAGATAAAATTTTGCACAAGAGGATGATTCTGAAAACTTTCAAAAATGTCAGTTTGACACACACACACACACAGCTCATTATGAGCTACCTCGTGGGTTTGACTCCACCCCCCTTTTGTTGCTTCCCTCATGCGCTCGTCAACAATCAGCGGGATTGACTGTCGCCTGTGATCTCCCTCCACTCTCCTTCACGCCCCTCTGCCTCCATTAGGACCCTGGCACCGCACTATGTGAACCAGCCCCCACACACAGACAGGGTGGTGGATGTGTGTGTGTGTGTGTGTGTGTGTGTGTGTGTGTTCGTCACCTCGCTGCAGGCTACAGGGGCTAGTTGACTTATAGGGGCCTGCCACCTCCCGGTGTCCCTTAGTGTGCCCATAATCTGCCATCTTGGTCCTGAACTCTCAAAGTGCACCTCCTCTCTCCTGCTCAGGAGCTTCCCTGGATCTCAACTGGTAAGCTTTTTGACCTTTGACATTAGGACACATATCTTTAGAAATCAATCCCCAGCTGGGCCCTGAGTGTTCAGACATGCTGTAGACCTGTTGTCGGGCATCAGTTTTCTTGAACGTGACGACTCTTTCAGCCATCCTCAGTTACACATGGTGCTGGTGAACTCATCAGAGAGTTACCATGTGCTGCTGGGGAACTCATCAGAGTTACCACGTGCTGCTGGTAAACTCACCAGAGTGTTATCATGTGCTGCTGGTGAACTCACCAGAGTTACCATGTGCTGCTGGTGAACTCACCAGAGTTACCACGTGCTGCTGGTGAACTCACCATACAGTTACCATGTGCTGCTGGGGAACTCACCAGAGTTACCACGTGCTGCTGGTAAACTCACCAGAGCGTTACCATGTGCTGCTGGTAAACTCACCAGAGTTACCACGTGCTGCTGGTAAACTCACCAGAGCGTTACCATGTGCTGCTGGTAAACTCACCAGAGTTACCATGTGCTGCTGGTGAACTCACCAGAGTTACCACGTGCTGCTGGTGAACTCACCATACAGTTACCATGTGCTGCTGGTGAACTCACCAGAGTTACCACGTGCTGCTGGTGAACTCACCAGAGTTACCATGTGCTGCTGGTGAACTCACCAGAGTTACCACGTGCTGCTGGTGAACTCACCAGAGTTACCACGTGCTGCTGGTGAACTCACCAGAGTTACCACGTGCTGCTGGTGAACTCACCAGAGTGTTACCATGTGCTGCTGGTGAACTCACCAGAGTTACCATGTGCTGCTGGTGAACTCACCAGAGTTACCACGTGCTGCTGGTGAACTCACCATACAGTTACCATGTGCTGCTGGAGAACTCACCAGAGTTACCACGTGCTGCTGGTGACTCACCAGAGTTACCACGTGCTGCTGGTAAACTCACCAGAGTGTTACCATGTGCTGCTGGTGAACTCACCAGAGTTACCACGTGCTGCTGGTAAACTCACCAGAGCGTTACCACGTGCTGCTGGTGAACTCACCATACAGTTACCATGTGCTGCTGGTGAACTCACCAGAGTTACCATGTGCTGCTGGTGAACTCACTAGAGTTACCACGTGCTGCTGGTGAACTCACCAGAGTTACCATGTGCTGCTGGTGAACTCTACAGAGTTACCATGTGCTGCTGGTGAACTCTACAGAGTTACTATGTGCAGCTGGTGAACTCACCAGAGTTACCACATGCTGCTGGTGAACTCACCAGAGTTACCATGTGCTGCTGGTGAACTCACCAGAGAGTTACCATGTGCTGCTTTTAAACTCACCATAGAGTTACCATGTACTGCTGGTGAACTCACCAGAGAGTTACCTCTGTGACATGATGGTCAGGATGCCGTGCTATTTTCTGACTCCTGTTCAAAACTAGAAACTAAACCGGCCCTGGAGGACACGGGGTCTCGTCTGAGCCGAACGACAGACTCAGTGTTTTTACATGACTTGTGGAAAGGCCGAAGGCGGAGGAGGAGGAGGAGAGAGCTCATTTAGAAGCCAGAGAAGATGAGAGTTTATTCCATTACAAAAGGATGTTATGTAAAGATGCTTTCTCCAGGGCTGCCACCACTCTGGGTTTTGAAGGTGAGCCAACAGTGTCTCTGGAATATAAAGCAGATTTCCTCTGACACGGCGCTGTATTTTACAGCATACACACCCTTTCTGTGATCGTCCAATGTGGAGCAGATTTAATGCTCTATTTGAAGTTGATCCCAGGGGCCATTTCACAGTCGGGTGGGTAGGTAATGGCATGGTTAACAATCTGCGTTTTGGAGGTGCAAAACTTAAGAGCATATTTGTTGTCTTTGCCTCATTTAAAGACCTTTTGCTGCATTTGATCGAGACACAAACGAGATTATCAGTGGCGAGTGCCTGTGCTTAAAGAGGAGAATTGATAATGAGGTGAAAGGCGCTCTTTACCGTCTACGTCGCCCCTAATCCAACCAGCACCCAGCGTCTCCCCACCGTCTGATGTTCCCGCTGGCAGGCTTGGGTACAGGCAGCCCTCTCTGCATGGACCTCGTAATGCCAGATTAACGCTCCGCACAACTGTCCAGCTGACACGAGGGCTGGATTTGTGCTGGATTGGAAAATCTGGATGGGTTGCCTTCAAAGCTCTGTAATTCTGCACACATACACACGCACACATACATACACACACACACACACACACACACACACACACACACACACCAGAGCAGATTAAAAAATTGAGGAACACAGAGGCTAGGGGACAGCATGGATGTCGCAGTGTGTTTGGGTGTGTGTGTGTGTGTGCGCGCGCATGTAAAAGCTTGTTTTGACTTCTTCTGAGTTCTGCAGGATGTATCCAACTTCTTTCTCTTCAGCCTCTTTGACCCAAACCAAGGGATCAACAGTGACCCAATCCCCCTCGGTCTCTCTCTCTCTCTCACACACACACACACAAGGCATGTGTGCCAGGCTGAGGATGTCGAGGTGTACGTGATCCACGCCAGCTGTTTCATAACAAGTTGAAGACCACGTCAACAGGGGAGCTGGGTGGGTTCGGGGGATGCTGGGACATCTCTGAGGAGAGATAGATGCCCTGGAGGCTATAGTTCAGACTCTGCCCCTGCTATGCCCGCATGCTTCAGCGGGAATGCCCCCTTTTGTTCCAGTTGGGGGTTGAGGGGTGGATGGGTGGATGGGGGTGCCGGTCACCCAGATAACACCCCATCATATGGCCTATTTACACAAGACTCAAACGCCATTCAGGATGGGGTGTCGAACCGCACCGGCTAGAAATTTCGCTGGTCGAGGACGCGAGCCTGGCTCCTTTCGACAATAAAATCCCGACAGTGGTCACGTGATCCTCGTGTCACTCATGTGACTTGGGTGTCTGGACCAATCCGGCATCACGGTTTGTGCTGGGCAGAGTTAAAGGAAAGGCAGGAAAAAAAACATTTACCCTCTGCGATTTTTAATCTTTTGCACATCGTCGAAAGTGGTCGTCATCTACAGTGTCTTGTGCGACATAAAGGTAAACTGTTTTTATCTTAAAGTTGGTGATTTCTAAAACCAGTCTGGGCTTTAATCCTCATCATTCCCCACAATGGCAGAGCAGAAATGCTTTTTTGTTCCAAGAAAAAAAAAAGATGTTTGTAATGTGCACTTGGGGCGAGGACTTACAATATTGTTGAACTATTCCAGGAAACTGCATGATGATTTCCAACTTGCATGAGGCGCTGGCCGGTATTAAGTTGAGCAACAACATCAAAAATTAATTAGCTTGCTAACTTATTCCAGGCTGGAAATAATGGATATGCTGGGAATGAGGCATTGTGCTGTGTGACTTATGACTCGTTACTTAATTGACATGGATATGTGAGGCGGGTGAAGTTAGCACCTTTGCTGCTCGTTAATAACAGGCCCGGATACCGGACCACACGTAGAGTCAAAATATTTCAGCATTCCAGAAAGGAAAACCGATTTCATGGTCAAGGGAATTCTTTTTTCTTGGAGTCGCTCAAAGGTGTTTGTTTGGGTCTCTATTGTCTGCTTAGATGTGGGCAAGAGTGACCGTACTGTTCAATAATTATTTCTCCACGTTGAAGGAGGAATGGTGGAGGGATAACTGCAGCGGCACGCATTATTAAGCTAACGGTTTTTTTTTTTGGCTTCGTTTTTTTTTTAATGCTATTGTTAAGTATTAAGCCGAGCTGACCTTGTTCTCTGTATGAATGCTAACGCAACACGAAAGCGCAATTGATATATTGGGTCCCTCAAGATCGTTATCCCAATTATCGTCACAGTGATATTAGCGAGCTGATGGCCTTATTCCCGCCTCGTCATAGTCCAAAAATGTCATTTGTCATCAATCTCAAGGGTTGTGCGGCACCAAAACTTGAACTGCGAAGGTGAATAACTCCTTTGTCTGACCCAGCTCTGGGTAATAAGCTAGAGACTGCTAGAGAATTCTTCACATTAAATCATCATTAAATGTGTTTGGACAAAATCTTTTCTTTGACAAAACAGGGAAATGAGACGAACAGAATGAGGCTATAGGCTGACGTACAGGGCTCCGTGACTCGGTGGAACTCGGTGTTGAAAAGGGAACGCGCTCGACCTGTTCTGCATGACCACTCACTGAAACCCTGCGCATATGGAAGCCATGACTTTGTGACAAGCGCTGATCTCACATTACAATTTGTGGCAAATCTAAAATGGCCGACTTAACGCTCAGCTCTTAGCATCACATCCAGGGCACAACATGGTGCGCATGCATTAAAAAACCTCCACACTCTGATTCCCTGGACACTCCCCCTTAGCCAAGAATGCCTCTGATATTCATCCTGAAACCATAAATGTGGGGTTTTCCTCTTAGAAACAGTTGGTAGTTTAGTCCACTAAAGGTCTGGCTACTTCTCTCCTTGCTGCTTTGGTCTCGGCCACTATCCACTGAGGATGTGGCGACCGCGGTTTTGATCATGATTTGGGCTGAGGGATCAGGATGCAGGGCTGCTGATGAGGGCTGACAGCTCTTCAGAGTACTGTCATAGCGGTGTATAGGGAGGGCCACTCGGGTAGATGCCCCCACCCCGCCGCACCACACTACACCGACATGCAACAAAAGCCTGTGCCTGATGAGATGAGAATTGCTCATATCTCAGTGAAGAGAGGGCAAAAAGCCCTCCCAAACTCAGGAACTCCTCTCTCTTCCCCGCCACTTCCTGTCTACAGTTAGCAGACACGAGAGGAAGCCAGCAGTGCATTATTACCCTTTAAGAAAACAGACAAAGCATCGAAAATACATCATTTGCGCTGCTTTCCCGGTCGGGATGTGCTCCTCTAAGGGTTGTCCTGGTTTTCCGCATGTTGGGTTGAATGTCAATAGTTAACAACAGTGAATGTGCACAAAAGTGACAAGTCCCTTCATGCGGAAATGAAATGCTTTGAACGAGCGCTTAGAAAACATATGGATCATTGAGGTCACCCTCTGTGCACCCCCTCTGCTGTCCTATATCCAACCTAATTTTCTCTCTCATAAGTTTTCATGAAAAAATAAAATAAAAGTGGTAACGCAGCAGAGGGTCCCAACCAGGAGCTGACACATTGACTCCATGACAAATCCCAAGTCAAATTAAAACGTCCTTTTGTTTGTTCCCTGCGGCCAGGCACCCTCGGTTTTGCTACCACTTATGTCTTGATGCACTGGGAGCTAAAAATAACAATAACAACACATTTATCTGTATTTCTAAGAGGATTAAGGACAACAGTAAAAGCAAGTTAATCTTATTAACTAGCACTGGACAACAGCAGTTTGACTGGGACACTTAAGAACAGGAAGTAGTGTGATGGTGATGAGCTGTGGTACTATATACTGTGTAAATACTGCCAGGGTTGGAGGTTCAGGTCACTGTGGGGTTTAAGGGTGGAGCATGTCGTGGGTTAGGAGATAGTTCACATTGGAGCCATCCAAACAAAAAACACATTTAAAACACAACAGATAGTACTTATGATACTACCATCAACAACCCAGTGGAGATTCTCCAAATTACACCTTAAAACGTCATATGCTGTGGTTGAAGATGTCTATCATATAGGAAAGAGAAAAAAGGGCGTCCGGGTGGCGTGGTGGTCTATTCCGTTGCCTACCAACATGGGGATCACCGGTTCGAATCCCCGTTACCTCCGACTTGGTCGAGTGTCCCTACAGACACAATTGATCGTGTATATGCTGTGGTTGAAGATGTCTATCATATAGGAAAGAGAGAAAAGGGCGTCCGGGTGGTGTGACGGTCTATTCCGTTGCCTACCAACATGGGGATCACCGGTTCGAATCCCCGTTACCTCCGACTTGGTCGAGTGTCCCTACAGACACAATTGGTCGTGTCTGCGGGAGGGAAGCTGCATGTGGGGATGTGTCCTGGTCGCTGGACTAGCGCCTCCTCTGGTCGGTCAGGATGCCTGTTTTGGGGGGGGGGCTGGGGGGAATAGCGTGATCCTCCCTCGTGCTACGTCCCCCTGGTGAAAATCTTCACTGTCAGGTGAAAAGAAGTGGCTGGTGACTCCACATGTATGGGAGGAGGCATGTGGTAGTCTGCAGCCCTCCCCGGATCAGCAGAGGGGGTGGAGCAGTGACCGGGACAGCTCGAAAAATAACGTAATTGGCCAAGTACAACTGGGGGGAAAAAGGGGGAAAATCCATATAAAAAAAATAATAATCCACCAATGTAAAAACAGGACATGGTCTGTAAAAAAACAAAGTGACAGCTCACATTAAATCACAGGAAGTTGAATCAGTTTATGTGTGTCCAGATGAACTGATTCAACTTCCTGTGATTTCCTTACCTGGATGATTGAGCATGCATTAAGACACCTAACATGAACGTTAAACTCGGAGAAACCCCGCTAGCATCATTAAATATACTGTTCCCTAAAACCTCTATTCCTATTTTCAGAGGGTACGGAGTATCTTCATTCCTGGACATGAAACCACTTCCACAACAAGATGTTGAAAGATGTAAACTTGATGAGTTTGAGAATAAGCAGTAGAAAGACTTAGTTAATGTGTGAGATTAATTAAAACTGGTTTTAAGGCCAGGCCAGGCCAGTCAGTGTGGTGACAGGTTGACTCTTTCTACTGGCATCTCTATAGGCTTCAGAAGAGACTTCCCTTGGACTGCCACATCATCACAAGGAGACAAAATGAAAGTAGTACCAATAAATCTCTGCCATCTTTAATACAGCCAACAAGCCAATGTCATTAACGTGGACATCAATCAATCAATCAATCAATCAATCAATCAGATTTTATTTGTATAGCACTTTTCATACAAACAAATCTAACACAAAGTGCTTCACACAATAAAACAATAAAATCTCCCCCTCACAAAAAAAAATGTACAGGCAAATCTTACAGACAAGTTTAAAACTGAGTTAGTAAAATAAATAAAAGTCCCATAAACACTGATTAATTAAAAGTAACAACAGATCAAGAATATATAAAAACAGCTAAATATATAAAACACACTCACACACACACTATGAACTTAACTGTAGGCTGTTTTAAAAGGTAAGGTGTTCAACCTGCTTTTAATTGTATCTAGTGTGGGGGCCTCTCTTAGGTCCTCAGGCAGGGCATTCCATCTACTTGGGGCATAAACAGAAAATGCAGCTTCCCGTGCTCTAGATTTAGCACGAGAGATGGTTAAAAGACCACTGCCATTGGACCTGAGAGTTCTTGCTGGTTTGCAAGTAATTAACATGTCTTTTATATAGCGTGGTGCAAGGCCATTTAGAGCTTTGTATACAATTGACAGAATTTTAAAATCAGTTCTAGTTTTGACGGGGAGTCGGTGCAGAGATCTAAGAACAGGTGTAATGTGCTCATACTTTTTAGTTCTGGTGAGAACACGTGCTGCCGCATTTTGAATTAACTGTAGTTGGCACACAACTGATTTTGGGAGGCCGGTGGATAGTCCATTGCAGTAGTCTAGTCTACTTGTTATAAAAACATGGATTAATTTCTCACAGTCTGATTTTGATAGAAAGCCCCTTAGTTTTGAATGTGTTTAAGATGGTAGAAGGCTGATCTTGTGAGATGATTGACGTGGCTCTTAAAATTTAGATCACTGTCTATGATTACACCAAGATTTCTAGCTTCACTTTTATACTCCAGAGACAGAGAGCTGACATGAGCTGCAATTCACCGTCTGAGTCTTTGCACCAAAAATAAGTATTTGTCTTGTCTTTGTTCAGTTGTAAAACGTTCTATGACATCCAGATTAATATCGTCAATACACTGAATTAGGGAATGTATGGGATCTATGTCATCATGAGACAGGAATATGTACAGCTGTGAATCATCTGCAAAATTATGGTAATTTATTTTGTGTTTCTGTATAACATGTGCAAGTGGGAGCATATAGAGATTGAATAGTAGTGGTCCAAGAATCGAACCTTGGGGTACCCCACACATTATACCCACTTTGTCCGAGGAAAAGTCTCCAATAGACACAAAGAACTGCCTGTCTTGAAGGTATGTTCTAAACCAGTTGAGAACTGAGCCAGAAAGGCCGACCCATTTTCTAATCTCTCTCGCAAAATATCATGATCAACAGTGTCGAAGGTGGCACTGAGATCCAGGAGCACAAGAACAGACAATTCATTAGAATCTGTGTTCATATGCAGATCATTCACAACTTTGATGAGTGCTGTTTTGGTGCTATGGTGAGATCGAAAACCTGATTGATAAATGTCTGTGAATGTTCTCATTCATCCAGGTCATGGTTATCCAAAGGAATTTAATCGAGTGCAACTGGACTTGGTATATATCCGTGAAGACGTTTCGCCTCTCATCCAAGAGGCTTCATCAGTTCGTGCCTTTCAAACTAGACCAAGCTAGTCTGACTGGCTGGTGATGAAACTCAGATATTTATCCTCTTTTGAGTCGTTATCAGAGTTAACGATGTCCATGGCTGATGAAGCCTCTTGGATGAGAGGCAAAACGTCTTCACGGATATATACCAAGTCCGGCTGCACTCGATTCAATTCCTTTGGACTGATTGATAAATGGCTAGAAGGTTGTTAGATATTAAATAGTTATTAACTTGAGAATAAACTGTTTTTTCAAGGATTTTGCTGAGGAATGGTAAGTTGGAGATGGACTTGTAGTTGGCAATAGCTGTTGCATCAAGATTACTCTTCTTCAGAAGTGGTTTAATGACAGACATGAAGCAGTCAATCATGTTAACATAAATTTACTGAGTGTATTTCCACTCTAACTAACAATTATGCAAAAAACATGACAAATATAAATGTATGAAAGAAAAAAGAAGCCCTGTTATATATTTCGTGGCAAGGGTGCCACCATCTTGCAGTAATATAACCTGTGACGTCTCAGGGCTGGCTGGCTTGGCTGAGTTCAACAGATATGACAGTAAAAGGTAGAGAAGGTCGGAGACTGAGGAGCCACAGGACAGAAGAAGACAAAAGGGAGGCCACTATTGTATTGCTCCTGGATGTAAAGATGCGTTTTACAGGGTTACAGCCAAGGACAAAACAGTCCATTTTCATAAACTGCTGCCGAAACAGAGAACCGTACTGAATCATGTCTGTACTCTCAGAATTCTTCGTTCTGTCAGTTTCCAGAATACGCCCATGGTGTATTGATCTCACTCAAAAGCTATTGAGGATGAACCTGGATGAATGTCTGAATATCGACCGAAGTATCCCGAACATTTCTTACATAACATGCTGCACACCGTGATATAATCAAACTACACATAGAGAGCGTTCATGTGGGGTGTCTGGATAGCGTAGCAGCCTATTCCGTTGCCTACCAACATGGGGATCGGTGGTTCGAGTCCCCGTGTTACCCCCGGTTTGGTCAGGCATCCCTACAGACACAATTGGCCGTGTCTGTGGATGGGAAGCCGGATGTGGGTATGTGTCCTGGTTGCTGCACTAGCGCCTCCTCTGGTCGGTCGGGTGCCTGTTCAGGGGGGAGGGGTATCTGGGGGGAATAGCGTGATCCTCACATCACATGCGCTACGTCCCCCTGGTGAAACTCCTCACTGTCAGGTGAAAACAAGTGGCTGGCGACTCCACATGTATCGGAGGAGGCATGTGGTAGTCTGCAGCCCTCCCCGGATCACCAGAGGGGGTGGAGCAGTGGCCGGGATGGCTCGGAAGAGTGGGGTAATTGGCCAAGTACAATTAGGGAGAAAAAGAAATCCACAAAAAAAGGTGTCGTGAAGCTCATGGTTCAGTTTTGCAGGCGGGAGTGAGGTGATGCTGTGACTCTGAAAAGGACGGCTTCACCTTTCAACTCAGCCACGTTTACTGTCAAAATATTCCTTGAAAAGAAAGACACGTGACTTCTAAAATCCTTGTAAGTCACACCGGACAACAGCGTTGGCTAGTCAACTGAATCCCCTTGAAATAAAAGAGGACTGGGTTTGTTGATGGGGTTATCGTTTCATAACGTTCATGTTATTTTAGTGCGGTCCAGATGTAAGTAACAGGAGGTGTCTGTTTTTTAAATGCTTGCTGTCTCATTTGCTGGAAGTCCATTTAGAAGCTTGTGTACTATTTTACAGTTTGGGCTTTCTCAGACAGGAGTTATGAAGGATTTCATATCACAGCATCATGATGACATATCTTTAGATACGTGGATTAGAATGAAACAGATAACAGGAGCTTTGGCCTAGATTGTACTGCTGCTGGTCCATCCATTTAATGATTCTTTTTACAGGATTCAGATCTGTCTCTCTCTCACTCTCTCTCTCTCTCTTCGTTTCTCTCCACGTCTCTCTCTCTCGCTGTCTCTTTCTCTCTCTCAATTCAATTTAATTCAATTCAATATTTGCTTTATTGGCATGACATACGTTTTTGCACATATTGCCAAAGCACGTAAAACAACAATGATTATGATATCAAACAACAACAGTAGCAATAGTAATTTATGGTTTCGCGGCCTAGCCGGCAAGAACACAGCACCAACAACGCCGAGGCCGTGTTGGTGCCATGTTCTCTCTCTCTCGCTGTCTCTCTGTGTCTCTCTCCCTCTCGCGCTCTGTCTCTTCCTCTCTCCCTCTCGCGCTCTCTGCCTCTCTCTCTCTCTCTCTCTTGCTGTCTCTCTCTCTGTCTCTCTGTGTCTCTCTCTCTGAGCCAAATCTCTGGTTTACTCAGTACTACACTGTGCTAGTATGGCAAGTTTCTTACTGCAGTAGCTTATAATAAATTATGATGATAACCTTCTGGAACACTTCTGAAATGAACAACACAGCATGGAAACAAAAAGAAATTAGCCAACAGTTTGTCTGCAATGTCAATGTCATTGCGTGTCTGTTAGTCAGCCACAGGCATCAATCAATATGGAGAGAGCGACAGCTGCAGGGCAAGTAAAGTACCAATAGATAAAGAGAAATGAGGGAGAGACCAAAACTGTTTTTCATCCATCACACTTCTTGTGCAGTGCCAGACAGAAATCGATTCTGAATTGATTATCCCAGCACATGTATTGATAGCTGATCTGTTTCACATTCTATTAATGTCATATTGTTTTACTTTCCTGAAACATCGCTCTCTTGTTTCTCTCATTTCATATCTCATCTCTCACTCCCTCAACCACTTCACACCACTGAGAGGCATCTTAATGTTTGCAGACCAAAAAAAAAAAACCAAACTCCTAGCCTTTGTGTTTAATTGTTCTTCTGGTACATCATGGTAGTTGTGTGCTACAAGTTAGCCCACAAACACAACTGAGCTGGACAACGTGATGTGGAGCGAGTCTGAAGGGTCATAGGTCGCGTCCGAAGCCAGCCGATGGTCATTTGACAGTGCAGAACTCAGCGGTTGTTTCTGAAGATGGCGGCGGGCCATCAGGATGACCTCTGATTCTCATTCCCATCGACTTAACACCTCAGTGGGACCTCACCACTCTAACAGGATGGCCCAATCCCATTTCTTATTTTTACACCTACCCCTCTTTTTCAAGTGCCCCTCGCTTTTCAACCTGCCCCTCGGAAGAGAGTTACCAGGGATAGTGGTTGAAATCTTCCCCTATGAAATGGGACAACCCTTCAAGACCCTGATACATCATCAGTAGTCGTCAATGGCGTTTACGTAAACAGACGTGACGGGTTTGTTGCCAGGCATTTGGAATCTTACAATGCCGTCACAATGCCCTCTGTATCCACCACCCTGCTTCCCCCCGGTCACTACAGACAGGAAATAATCCATCGTTACTTTTTGGTCATTTATTTCTGCAGTGTTATTCAACGTAAATAATTACATCCTTCTAAAATGCGGGGTTTTCTCGAAAAGGCAGGGCTGCACGCTGTCAAGTTCTACTTTCAGTAGCTCCTTTTGTCGGATGTCTCCTTCACTTCTGAAGACCCGTAAAGAACACAACTCTTTTTCTGCCCAGCTATTCAGCACTCCATCGTCACAAAAGAGAAGAAAAGCACTTTCATGACAAATACTCCTCCTATAATCTCTGTCTTCCTATGCCTGAGTGTTTTTCCATCATTCACAGACCAGTGGCTCTGGATAAGAGGAGCACCTCCTCATTCTTAAGAGTACATAAAGAAGACAGAGCAATAAAAAGAAAGAGAAAGAGAGAGAGAGAGAGAGAGAGAGAGAGAGAGAGAGAGAGAGAGAGAGAGAGAGAGAGAGAGAGAGCAAGAGAGATGCTGTAGATTTGAGTCAAAGCCTTCTTCAAGAGCAATGCACGAGTCATTTCTATGGTGAGCACTGACCAGACGTAGGGAGAGAGAGTGTGTGTGTGTGCGCGCGTGTGTGTGAGTTTATGCGGGGGGGGGGGGGGGGGGTAGCCATTTTGTGCGCTGTGTTGTCCAGCCGAGCGTAAAGCGTGATTAATTCAATAGCCGCCACAGAAGAGGAGACTAGCAGCGCTGCAACACCGAGTGTGACCCACTTTCCCCGTCAGATGTCATGAAAAATTCCCTCTCCTCCCCTCTATCCTTCCCCCACCCCCTTTTAACTTCCTACTGGCCTTAACAAAGGAACGGGAGCGGCATCATTTCAACAAAACCAGTGTGTAAAAACGTGTTGGGAAAGTAAAATCAGCTCAGTGACCAGAGATGGGTGACCTCGCTGTATGCTGCCGTGTAGCATTAATGCAGTGTTTCTGATGCCGTTTCTTCAGTTAGTTCAGTCTGACAGACACTAGGAGCTCTGTGAGCATTATAGTGCTGTTCAAATAAAAAAACACATACTTGCTGAGGGGCTTTAGCCCAAAGGGGGCATATGATTCATCAGGCCTTGACCTAATTCTATTATGCTACAGGACGTATGAGCAAAACACTGTCTGGGAGAAGGACTGTTCAAAAGGAGCTCTTAATGCTGACCTGCTTCCTCCACGAGGTCCAGCAGGGCAGTTTTTGTTGACCTAAATCTACCGCAGAATACCCCAACCTCCTTTTGACTATCCTCCATCTTAATCACAGCAAAGAAGTCTGTTTTTATGAGTTTTTTTTGGTTTTTTGGTTTGGTTTGGTTCTGTATTGTGCAGGGTCGGAGGAAAGACGCAAGCCACACAAAATTGTCACCGAACCCGAAACTAACCTAAAAGTTGTTGACATAAACCTTGTACATATCATTTTATGGAAAAGTATCCAGGATTTTGTAACTCAAGAGTCAGGCCGGGTGATATTGACAAAATCAAACATCACAATACCTCCATATTGATAATGTGATGATATAAGGAGGAAGACATTCATGGTTCATGTCACTAGAACAGTGGAATAAGTTCACAACATGGTCTCACTTTACTGTAATGCAGCCTTTAAGACCAGGACATGACAACATTTAACTTATATCACCATGTTACCACAACCACAACCCCACTACACACCTAGTCTCACATCACCACACATACACAACACACCTGGTCTCGCGTCACCACACATACACAACACACCTAGTCTCACATCACCAAAAATACACACAACACACCTAGTCTCACATCACCACATACACAACACACCTAGTCTCACATCACCACACATACACAACACACCTAGTCTCACATCATCATATATACACAACACATCTAGTCTTACATCACCACATACACAACACACCTAGTCTCACATCACCACACATACACAACACACCTAGTCTCACATCATCATATATACACAACACACCTAGTCTCACATCACCATATATACACAACACACCTAGTCTCACATCATCATATATACACAACACACCTAGTCTCACATCATCATAAATAAACAAAACACCTAGTCTCACATCACCACATATACACAACACACCTAGTCTCACATCCACATCACCATACATACACAACACACCTAGTCTCACATCCACATCACCATATATACACAACACACCTAGTCTCACATCACCAAAAATATACACAACACACCTAGTCTCACATCACCTTATACACACAACACAGCTAGTCTCACATCACCATATATACACAGCACACCTAGTCTCACATCACCATATATACACAACACACCTAGTCTCACATCACCATTTTTACACACACATTATATACACATACTGAGCAGATCTAATTAAGGCACAAACTTGTTGTCTACTGACATTCATAAACATGAATGTCAGTAGACAACAAGTTTACGGAATAAACCTAGTTTCCATTGGTTAGATTTTTTTCATCTCTGAAAGGAAAAAGTGGCACTGGATGGAAACATAATGGCGACTGTGTTGTGTTGCATATCAGTCAGATCACACAACAAATCGCTTTGTGACCTTCCAAACGGTGAGTTGTGGAAATGGACCACTGGGCTCCGTGTTTCATGAATGACAGCTCGGATCCCAGATCCTCCATCTTTATTCCTGCCTCTCTCCTGACCCGGGGTGAGGAGCAGCACCGCTGGCCGGGGTCTTAAACCCGGATTAAGGATTTTTATGTAATCTGGTCTCCTCTGGGAGATTGGAGAGACAGCTGGCAGCAGAATCCCTGTCCTTATCTCTCCATCCAAGCCATCCTTTAACTCCCCTCTACATACGTGACAGATTGGAGGAGACAAAGCTGGTGCAGGATACACTGCACATGATCGCTTTTTGCTTTTTCAAAATCATGTATCGGTTTCAACACGTTCAAATGTCTCGTTTAACACAACCAACATTCATACACTTATTTACCCAGAATACATTGGCTATAACTTGTGTCGAACAATCCAGCATCACAAATGGGTGTTTTCCAGATGAAATCAATGGAAAACTCAAAAACAGTCTCCAGTTGCCCTCACAAAGAAAAATTTGTAAATCATTGCAATCTATTTGGGGAATAATAAAAAAAAAAAGAAAAAGACTACCACTATGGCATACACTACATGGTGACTTTTTTATCTTTAATTTTCAGTTTTGCTGCAATCAATCGCTAAATGACTCTTAGATCTGTCCTGACACATCTTACTCCACAATACTCTGCAGTTGGCTTCACTCCATGTGGAAGAATTACCCACATTAGTTTTTCATGGCATTTTACTGAAAAATAGTTTAACCATGGGGCGTCCGGGTGACGTGGCGGTCTATTCCGTTGCCTACCAACACGGGAATCACCGGTTCGAATCCCCGTGTTACCTCCGGCTTGATTGGGCGTCCCTACAGACACAATTGGCTGTGTCTGCAGGTGGGAAGCCGGATGTGGGTATGTGTCCTGGTCGGTGCACCAGCACCTCCTCTGGTCGGTCGGGCGCCTGTTCAGGGGGGAGGGGGAACTGGGGGAATAGTGTGATCCTCCCACGCGCTATGTCCCCCTGGTGAAACTCTTCACTTTCAGGTGAAAAGAAGCAGCTGGTGACTCCACATGTATGGGAGGAGGCATGTAGTAGTCTGCAGCCCTCCCCGGATCAGCAGAGGGGGTGGAACAGTGACCGGGACGGCTAGGAAGAGTGGGGTAACCGGTCAAGTACAATTGGGGGGGGGGATAGTTCACCACAACCAATGTGTGTCCACTGACAGAAACAGTCTGTCCTGGTGAGGTACCTTTGTACAAAGATGCTGAAACCCCGTTTAACCTCTCGCTGTCAGACACCGTGGAGCAGAACCCCAGCAGAGATGTGGGATGAGGGCTAAACTCCTATCACATCTGATTCTAACTTCTAACAAATGATTGTGTCTGAATGTGATGGACAGCAAATGAAAGCCAGAGTAAAGTATCAGCTGCCGTCACTGTCCTCTCATCACTGTTAACCCACTGCAACTGAACCCTCTATATACAGGACAAATCACATGACTTTACACCTCGTCTTTCTAGAAACACAGGAAGAACCAGAGCAAAAGCCTAGGTTCAAACAAAGGACTTTCCTGATGGGGAAAAAAACTGCAAAGAAATAAAGAAGAGTATTTGTGCAGCGGAGGCAAAACTACAGTGAACTATGAAGGAACATAAAATAACAGGAGTCAAGTGGTTTTGAGCAGCGTTCAAGAGAGCAAACATGCTGGGCTGCTCTGCCACATTAAGTTATCGGCCTGTGGACGTCCAGAACCAAATGATGCTTTCAGCTCATGGGTACCAAGTAGGAAATTAATACATTTCTGATTCGACCACCAAAAAGACTCTCAGTAGAGAAATAACGAGGCATGTCGGACAAATCCTGGATGTTAGACTTCATGAGCTGTGGCGTGTGACTTGCCGTGTATCTTCTATAAGATGGAAAGCTCTGAGATGGCAATATACAGGGTTCCCCCTCTTCTTAGGAAAACATTTTCCAGGACGTTTTCAAGGACATTTTCCAGGACTTTAGCTTGGGTATGTGTGACAGAAGGTCATATTATTCAGTATGAACTACCAGTGGAAGTCTCAACAGGCTCTACATGGACCCTGTGACTGAACACACTGACGTCACATCTCAACACACACATGAACACACTGATGTCACATCTCAACACACACACACACACACACACACACACACACACACACGCACACACACACGCAGACAAATGTCACACATCAGCTACAAACCATCTCAGTGAGTACAAATACAATGTTTTAAGACAACTTTGCCATTTACCATTGCCTCAATAATTTTTCCAGGAAATTTGCTCAATTTTATCATTTTCCAGATGTTTTCCAGGCCTGGACTGGAAAAATGGTCTATAAGTGTCTAGGTTTTCCAGGATATTGACCCAGTGTGACTCATGAAGGTATTTTTCTAAACACTATGAATTTATTATTTATTCGTGAAAGTGTTCCTAGCCAAAGGCCGTAGTCCTGTTCCAGCCTCTGATAACCCAACATGTCTCCAGCTTTGCTCAGAGTCATTTTGTGAAAATAGTGTGGTCGATATGTTTTTGTTGCCACAACATGCATTATGAAACTGAATCTATACAATCACATTATGTTAAATTAATGAATGAACTTTTCAGGAACGCTACAAGCACAGCATTATGACAACAGTTTGGCACCAAGTTTAATGAATTTTTCTTGGTGTGTTGGGAGGGGGGTGGTCTTTGACCCGTGTCAGTGCAGTGTCTCTAGTGTACAGACAGACTGACAGCTGACCTCCTGGATTTCAGTCACTTTGTTGTGTTATAAGAAGCACGGCAGTGACAGCAGACAGGAGGTAGAAAGACTCTGTTGTCTGAAACCTGACAGAGTCACAAAGCCAGACGGTGCCCCCCCCCCCACCTCTCTCTGTCTCTCTGTCTGTCTGTCTCTCTAGCACTCTATGTCTCTGTCTGTCTGTCTGTCTTTCTCTCTCTCTCCTGTCAAGGTCACTCACTCCCCTTGCCTTTACTGCCCATAATCCTTTAAATTAGCAGATCAGGACACACATCAGGGAAAAACAATACTTTAAATAACTCAAGTGGGCGTCCCGGTGGGGTGGCGGTCTATTCTGTTGCCTACCAGCACAGGGATCACCAGTTCGAATCCCCGTGTTACTTCCAGTTTGGTCGGGCATCCCTACAGACACAACTGGCCATGACTGCGGGTGGGAAGCCGGATGCGGGTATGTGTCCTGGTCGCTGCACTAGTGCCTCCTCTGCTCTGTCAGGGGCGTCTGTTCGGGGGACTGGGGGGAATAGTGTGATCTTCCCACGTGCTACGTCCCCCTGGTGAAACTCCTCACTGTCAGGTGAAAAGAAGTGGCTGGCAACTCCACATGTATGGGAGGAGGCATGTGGTAGTCTGCAGGATTGGCAGAGGGGGTGGACCAGCGACCGGGACGGCTCGGAAGAGTGGGGTAATTAGTGAGGTAGAGTGGCCAAGTACAACTGGGGAGAAAAAGGGGGGGGAAAATAAAATAAAGAAAAAACAAAACTCAAGTGTTGCTGTTTGCTTTAACATTCATCATCATCAGCGGCTTCTCCGGGGTCAGGTTGCGGTGGCAGCAAGCTAAAGTAGGGCACTCCAGACGTCCCTCTCCCCAGCAACGCCCTCCAGCTCCTTCTGGGGGATCCCAAGGCGTTCCCAGGCCAGATTGGACATGTAGTCCCTCCAGCAAGTTCTGGGTCTACCCCAGGGTCTCCTCCCAGTTGGCCGTGCCCGGTAAACCTTCAAAGGAAGGCGCCCTGGAGGCATCCTAATCAGATGCCCAAACCACCTCAACTGGCTCCTTTCGATGTGAAGGAGCAGCGGCTCTACTCCGAGCTCCCTCCGGATGTTCGAGCTCCTCACCCTATCTCTAAGGCTCAGCCCAGACACCCTTCAGAGGAAACTCATTTCAGCCGCTTGTATCCGCGATTTCACCCTTTCGGTCACTACCCAAAGCTCATGACCATAGGTGAGGGTTGGAATGAAGACTGACTGGTAAATTGAGAGCTTTGTCTTCCGGCTCAGCTCCCTCTTCACCACAACGGTCCAGTACAACGTCCACATTACTGCTGATGCTGCACCAATCCACCCGTCAATCTCCTGCTCCATCCTACCCTCACTCGTGAACAAGACCCTGAGATACTTGAACCCCATCACTTCAGGCAACAACTCATCCCCAACATGTGTAACGTAGGTTACATCATATGACTTAACAGGCGTTCAGCTGAATCTTTCTGAAATGTGCAAACAGCTGTGATCTTTCTGTCCTGGTGAGATCAGGAAGACGCCACTTAGTTTGGTTTAATTATTTCAATAGACAAACCATGAACATGGTTTAAATGTATTTATTTATCTATTCAGCTGGTTAGTTTGTTACTCTGTGCTTTCTTCTCATCATTACCTTCTTTTTATATGAGCTCTGTCATTAAATGTATAGTGCACTGCATTTTGATATATGAAATATGCTATGTAAATAAAGATTGATTGATTGATTGATTGGTTGGTTGACTGACTGATTGATTGAGTGAATGTGTGATAAAAACACAGGTTCTATTTCCATTGTTTCTTAAAATCCCTTCCACATTCATCTTTAGAGAAAATGTGGTTAAAATGTCATCCAGATGTGGAGAACCTGCAGTAGAATTTACTACTTAGATATCACATTCATTCTGTCTGCACAGCAGGAGATGGCAGGAGATTTATGGCAGCTAAAATGTCACAATAAAATGATGAACATGATGTGATTCGCTCCTGGTGTTTGTATTTAGGACAAAGAGAACACGTCTGCGGAGCAGCACTAGGTTGACTAATATGGAGGCGGGTCTGTTTAAATACATTTGGGACCGGTTTCTTAAGTTAACTGGTCTTTTCACCAAATAGATATCTTTATAAAATGCAATCCATGGTTGGGTTGAAACTGAAGTGACAGAATTTACTTTATAAAATGCAACATGATTGATTGATTGATTGACTGATTGATTATTAACAGCAATAGTCAGCATAAGGTGATTTATTTGATATAACTATTGATATCATAATTTAATTAAACTTTATTGCATTTTGCATTCTTTACCTCAAAAACATCTGAATTACTATCCTAATTTGTTCAATTATTTTTATCTACTTATCTTTACAGAGAATTATTTCAACGCTTATCATCAACTTCAACCATCATTATTTCAGACTGAGTAAAACCTGAGTGAAGAACCAGTATTAGATAGTTAAAACTAAATTAAAATGACCAAACTGTTAGTAATGTTTTCTGCTGAGCTCTGGTGACACGGAAAGGGATTTCGCTCCACTCAATAACAAACTAGAGCGCCACCCTGTGTTCAGTTTCGTTATTGATATTTGACTTGTGGTTAACAAGAAATAAATAACGGTGCAGCTGAATGGAATTAATCAGAATACTGAAATGACGTTCAAATTCCGTTTTTAAAGGCACAGTCCACTGAAATATCCCTCTGTGGACAAAAGTCTTCAAGACAAACTTATGAGTCAGAATTTTCAAGAAATCTATATTTTAATGACATTATCTCCATACAGCCAGGCTGGTAACAGGAAATAGGACTTTTTATGGGATTTAGCAGTTCAGTTTGTTTTTTTTACCCTATAGTTGAAGTTTGGATGCAGGTGTCTTGTGTTTTGTTGAAATGTTGTTGAAATTCTGAACCAAGCAACCACTGGTCCAGTCTTTATGGACCGTCTAGAGGAAGAGAGCTTAACATGAGAAGGAAACCAAACACAAAGTCTCCACTGTGTGACCTGAACTGGGTGGTGTTGGTGTGTTTTTTTTTCTCCACCAGGACACCGGTTGGCTGATTCCACCACCACACTCACGTTGGCCCTTTATCTCCTCTCTAACGTGACCGCGGCCCTTCCTCCACATCCCAACATGGAACCCATTAAAGTTCAGTCAGAAGGCGGACTGAATGTGACCCTCACCATCCGCCTCCTCATGCACGGAAAGGTAAGAGGACAAAGTTCAGCTCCTCTGAAAAGACCCCCCTATCCATCCATACATACCATTTAGTATCTAATACGCCATGGAGATTCTCTTTACTTTTCAATTCTATCGTTTTTATTTCTACTCTTCCTCTTTTTTGGTAAAGCAAATATCGGCGGGGTTTTTTTCCCTTTTACTCCCCAATTGTGCTTGGCCAATTACCCTTTTGTCCGAGCCAAGACAGTCGCTGCTCCGCCCCCGCTGCCGATCAGGGGAGGGCTGCAGACTACCACATTTCTCCTCCCATACATGGGGAGTTGCCAGCTGCTTCTTTTCACCTGACAGTGAGGAGTTTCACTAGGGGGGCATAGCGCATGGGAGGATCATGCTATTCCCCCCAGTTCCCCCTCCCCCTCGAACAGGTGCCCTGACTGACCAGAGGAGGCGCTAGTGCAGCGGCCAGGACACATACCCACATCCGGCTTCCCACCCGCAGACACAGCCAACTGTGTCTGTAGGGACGCCCGATCAAGCCAGAGGTAACACGGGGATTCAAACTGGCGTTCCTTGTGTTGGTAGGCAATAGAACAGACCACTACACTACCCAGACACCCATATCTATGTGTTTTAAAGGGCTTTATAATTAAAGCTAACTTGATGTAACATTACCAGAAACAAATCTAAAAGATCCAGTCAAATGAAAAACACGTATTTTTTGAACAGGTTTGTTGATTTAAACGTTTCACCTGCTGTTGTAGTGAAAATGGGACTAAAGCTTGAGAAACTCTCCTCCTGGTTTTCAACATCATTAAACTGTTTCAGAAAACCAATCAGCTTCTGGTAATAAATGACATCATCTAATACTTTGATTTGATTTGACAGTCAATGAATTGTCATCATCAGTCTGTCTGTTTTTGAATTGTTGCCTAGCAACATCATGCTAGTTAGCATGGCTAGCTATCAATAAAGAGTCATGTGAAGTCAATCTGCTGCGAACTGTCTGTGTTCAGAGAGGGGGCGATAACACAGTCATAATAAACCAAATGATAGTTCTGAAGATGAAAAAAGTACTCCTGACAATAATATTACACTACAAAACATGTCTGATTGAATTAAAAGCACTGGACTGGGTCCATAAAACAAAAAAATCAAAAGCAAATGAAAATCCTGTCTTAAGATATCACCTGTGCATGTCGTCCGGGTGGTGTAGCGGTCTATCCCGTTGCCTACCAACACAGGGATCGCCTGTTCGAATCCCCGTGTTACCTCTGGCTTGGTCGGGTGTCCCTACAGACACAACTGGCTGTGTCTGCGGGTAGGAAGCCGGATGTGGGAATGTGTCCTGGTCCCTGCACTAGCGCCTCCTCTGGTCTGTCAAGGCGCCTGTTGGGGGGGGTGACTGGGGGGAATAGTGTGATCCTTCCACGCACTATGTACCCCTGGTGAAACTCCTCACTATCAGGTGAAAAGAAGTGGCTGGCGACTCCACATGTATCGGAGGAGAGGCGATAGTCTGCAGCCTACCCTGGATCGGAAGAAGGGGGAGCAGAGACTGGGACAGCTCAGAAGAGTGGGGTAATTGGCCAAGTACAATTGGGGAGAAAAAGGGCGGGAGAAAAAAAAAAGAGATAGCACTTGTGCAGAGAGTAAATCAACCGGTCACCTTTACACAAGTAACCGTCTGCTTCACTCGACTCTATCATTCCTAAGGGTTTCTTAAACAAATAAAACTGCATTCTGAACTCAACATAAGACCAGTGGACTTATCAGCATCAACAGTTTTCCAGTGTGCAGTCTCGTTTTCTTGTTTTTTTTTCTCTGCTGTTGTTTCCATCACAAGTAAAACGGTTGCGACGACTTGTCAAAGGAAAACAGATTAAAAGATGTGAAGCTATTTTATTCTGGCCGGCCCCCGCAGCACTGATGCCCCCTAACACTGCTTTTCCTCTCCCACAGGAGGTTGGAAGCATCATCGGAAAGGTATTTATCAAAGTCACCACAAACAGTTTAAATTACACCGCTGTCTGTGGCAGATACACACAGCATCTGAATCAGATTTCATTGATTTAAAAAAAAAAATTATTTATGCATTCATCTTATTCCAGAAAGGAGAAACTGTAAAGAAGATGCGTGAAGAGGTGAGATGTTCCTCTAAATGTCAGGTTTTTCTTTCATAATCTGTCATTCATCTATGTTTCATCTGTACATGTTTATTCATTATCCTCTTCATTTTTTTATCCACCTTTCGCCTATATACATTTATTCACTTCCCCTTTCCCTGGTTGGGTTTGCAGAGCGGTGCCCGTATCAACATTTCGGAGGGAAACTGTCCAGAGAGGATCGTCACCATCACCGGACCAACAGATGCTATTTTCAAGGCCTTTGCCATGATAGCCTACAAGTTTGAGGAGGTACAATGCTTGTCCTGTAAACTGCTGGTACTCAGTCACATGTACCCTGGTTTCCTGTCCAACCAAACACCACACCAGCTGACTTCACTTGTTATCGAACCTGTACCCCGGCAGAAGGGGACTAGTTAGAGCAGGGGTCGGGAACCTTTTTGACTGGGAGAGCCATAAAAGCCAAATATTTCTAAATATATTTCATTGAGAGCCATATAGTATTTTTAACGTATAATAAATTAAATATGTCTTACTTTTAATGCGACTTCTGGTGCTGCATGGTTTTGCTGATGGCCTTGTAGTCTGGTTCATACGTGGTGAGGTTGAGCTTCATGCAGGCGTTGAGGCTTCCATCAGTTAAACGTGAGCGTAGGTTGGTCTTAATGTTCCTCATATGCGAGAAAGACTGTTCACATGCATATGTAGAGCCAAACATGGTCAATACGGCAATACTCACACGCTGCATTGTGTGGTATGTCACAGGAAGCTCGTTCCAAGTTTTAAGAATCAGCTGGTCTTCAGGTTAAAGATTTTTAATTTCTGTCCACTTGTGTTCCCTCGCCAGCTCTGCTCGCTGTCGCGCAAGACTTTCCAACTCTCCATTAAGTGACTTGAACTTACTCATCCACATGTCTGATGCCTTCAGGTCAGCAACTTCCAGCTCAAAGTCTCCGATAGAGACCCCGGGGATGCATGTCAGGTCGATTTTGTCCACTGCACACTCATGTGGATGAGTGATGAACTTGAAAAGACCAGTGCGCGCACGAAATTCTCCAAAACGTGCTTTGAATGACTGCAGGAGATTGAACGTAAAGCCAGCTAGCTGCTGGAGATCCAGATGTTGAGTGGAGTCACTTGCTAAGCATGCATCTCTAAATTGTTGCAGTCTTTCAAAGTGCAGAAGACGACCTGTTTCAATGTCCCTGAGAAAGACTTCCAGCTTGCTTTCAAATGCAAACACTGCTTGTTGAAGGGATGAGATTGTATTTCCAATACCTTGCATTTTCACATTGAGCTGGTTCAGATGGCCAGTTACGTCCACGAGATAGTGAAACTGCAGGAGCCAGTCAGTGTTGTCTAGCTCAGGATGCTTGACGCCTTTCATTTCAAGAAAAGTCCGGATTTCACTCAGGCAAGCTGCAAAACGGCTGAGCACCTTCCCCCTTGACAACCAACGCACGTTGCTGTGTAAAAGCAGACCGGGATAATGATTCCCAACTTCTTCTAACAGAGCTTTAAACTGGCGATCATTTAAAGCTCGGGCAACAATAAAGTTGACCACTCGAATGACCAGAGACATCACCTCGCCAAGCTCCTGGCCACACGTCTGAGCGCAAAGCGCCTCCTGGTGCAGGATGCAATGAAAACTTAGGATGGCTCTCTTTTCATGTTCACGGAGAAGCGCTACAAATCCTTTGTTCTTCCCCAACATACAGGGTGCACCATCAGTACAGACAGAAATAAGTTTATCCATCGGTAGTTTTTTTTCTTTAGCAAACTCCATGAAAGACATGAGTAAATCCTCTCCTCTTGTTGTCCCTTTCATTGGCAAAACAGCCAAGCTTTCCTCACGCAGTGTGTCACCTGCAGCATACCTGGCAATGATACTGCACTGAGATAGATGGCTAACGTCTGTTGACTCATCTAACGCGAGAGAAAAGTATGTCCCGGCGTTTATGTCCTTAATTTGTGTTTCCTCGACTTGATTTGCCATCATGATGCTACGATCGTGCACAGTTCTTGCTGACAGGGGCATGTCTTTTATTCGTTTGATTATCTTGTCTTTATTTGGGAAGTCATCAAACAGTTCATTGGCCACATCAGCATGAATGTTTTGGCATACTCGCCATCTGTGAATGACTTTCCATTCCTTACTATTGCCAAAGCCCCCGCAAAGCTAGCGGAATTCCCGTCACCTTGCTTGGTCCACACACGTAGTTGCTGCTGACTCGTCTGCACTCTCCGCTGTAGCTCCTCGCATGCCCTTTTCCTGCTGTCCCCCGCTGGATATTTCGATGCAAATGAAGCATGGTGCGTATCGAAGTGCCGCTTTATATTTGACCGTTTCATCGATGCAATTTTATCATTGCATATTAGACATACCGCAGATCCTGCTCTCTCCACAAATGCAAATTCCTCTGTGCACGCAGCCTGGAATGCACGGTAATCATCGTCTTTTTTTCTTTTCGCCATCTTTTCCGTTACAAGGGTTGAAGCGGATAAACTAGTTGGCTATCTGATAAAATTGATTTCTTCACCTTTACAATGACCCGGACATGCTCGCGAGCCATTGGTTCCCGACCCGACCCACGGGTGACCCGTGACCCGTGAAATTTATCTTCAAAACTAATTTCTGTTTACTTTAAAATGACACAGTATTATTAAGAAATATCACAAGTATTTTAAAATCAGTTCCAAACTGATTTTTTTGAAAAAAAAAAAATTTTCAACTCAAAATTGTCTGGGAGCCATATGCCGTCACCGGAAGAGCCATATATGGCTCGCGAGCCATAGGTTCCCGACCGCTGAGTTAGAGGAACCAGCCAGTTTTAGTCTTTAGTAGGTCAAAACACAGACGCATCAGTACTGCAGAAACCAAAAGTCATACTGATTTTTAAGCAATATAAGAGTAGTTATTTCAAATAACAAGTAAGACATCAGTTCTCTACCTTTCAGTTTTGAGTCAGAACCACAGATAGATACAGATGTTCAAACAGATGCACACGTCAGGTTAACGGATGAACCAGCGACATCAAGTGAGTTATTGGTGATTCATCTGTTAACATACCTGCTGTAGTAGATGAGCTGTTTTAATATTTCTATATTTTCCCCTGGATGAATTAAAACTGAAACCGAGGGGCGTCTGGGTGGTGTGACAGTCTATTCTGTTGCCTACCAACATGGGGCTCACCAGTTCGAATCCCTGTGTTACCTTCGGCTTGGTCGGGCATCCTTACAGACACAATTGGCCATGTCTGCGGGTGGGAAGCCAGATGTGGGTATGTGTCCTGGTTGCTGCACTAGCGCCTCCTCTGGTCGGTCAGGGCACTTGTTCAGTGGGGAGGGGGAACTGGGGGGAATAGCGTGATCCTCCCACATGCCACGTCCCCCTGGCGAAACTCCTAACTGTCAGGTGAAAAGAAGTGGCTGGTGACTCCACATGTATTGGAGGAGGCATGTGGTAGTCTGCAGCCCTCCCCGGATCGGCAGAGGGGGTGGAGCAGCAACTGGGACGGCTCGGAAGAGTGGGGTAATTGGCTGGATACAATTGGAGAAAAAAAAAAAAGCGGCAAAAAAATCCAAAAAAAGAAAAGAAAAACTCGAAACCAACTTAGAATCATTTTTTGGAGTAACTCTACTCTTATGCCCCTTTTCCACTACATGGTACTGGCTCACTTTTTCGTTTTCCATTACTGGAAAGTACCAGCATTTTGGTAACTGTTACCACTTTTCTGGTACCACCTTTGTCAAGGTTCCAAAAAAACTGGGAGAGGTACCAAGATCAATGCAGACCATCTACACTGAGGGGTACTGTTACAGTAATGGAAAACGACACTGTGAGTTGAGTCGAGTCGAGCCGGTACCATGTAGTGGAAAAGGGGCATTATATTATGTAAATACGAGTCTGTAAACTTCCTGTATATAGGTATGGATGGCTGGTGGGTCCCTATGATGGATTTACACCTGGTCCAGGGTATCTGTCAGGGCTTGCTAGAATAGACTCCAATTCCCCCCATGACCATACTAGAATGAATGAATGAATGAATGAATAACTGCAAGAATGTGCTTGATAAAACAGGACATCATCAACTCCATGAGCAACAGCCCTGCCACCAGCAAACCCCCCGTCACCCTGAGGCTGGTGGTACCAGCCAGTCAGTGCGGCTCCCTCATTGGCAAAGGAGGCTCCAAAATCAAAGAAATGAGAGAGGTACAGTATCCACTAGCACAACTCTGGATTACACCAGACAGATCTGACACACGGCATTATCATTCTTATTAAATCTTACTGACAATCATTTAAGATTGTATGGGACAGGAACTGACTTGGTATTTTTTCTCCCTGTTAAAGGGTTTTTAGGGAGTTGTTCCTTATCCGATGTGAGGATCTAAGGACAGGATATTGTGTTGCTGTAAAGCCCCTTGAGGCAAATTTGTAATTTGTGATATTGGGCTATACAAATAAAATTGACTTGACTTGACTTGGTGTGATGCTCAGCATAAACACAGAGGGGCACTAACAAAATGTTTTTAAGTAGAAAAATCCCAAAGACCATTTGAAGAAAAATCTATGAGAGATGACCTACACAGCTAGGAGATTATCACTGTTTCTGAATATCTATAATCTGGCACGTTACCAATGAATCAGGGCAGGATGAGTATCTTTATGTACACTGTTGTCGGATCAACACATCACGGCTGTACCTCACATAACCTTACACATCTGATATCTGATCAGCTCTCCACTGAAATATTGTACTTTTACCATCTTACATGCTCTTACTATCATTTTTCATTTTCATTCTGTGGTCTCGATTCCACAGCACTTTTAAACTATCTATCTATCTATCTATCTATCTATCTATCTATCTATCTATCTATCTATCTATCTATCTATCTATCTATCTATCTATCTATCTATCTATCTATCTATCTATCTATCTATCTATCTATCTATCTATCTATCTATCTATCTATCTATCTATCTATCCATCTTCATACTATGTCTCCCTACACTGGTAATGCCTGATGAGAAAGACGTTATTGAAGCTCTCATTGAAACAGCAGACAGAGTTGAACTCTTACCGGCGTTCCTCTCCGTCCTCCAGTCCACAGGAGCTCAGGTCCAGGTGGCGGGTGACATGCTTCCTAATTCCACTGAGAGAGCAGTGACCATCTCCGGGGCCCCGGAGGCCATCATCCAATGTGTCAAACAGATATGTGTGGTGATGCTGGAGGTAGAGTATGGAAGAGGAGGAAGAGATCCACAGAAATTTGACAAAGAACCTGTCAGGAATGAAACGAGAGACCACATGTCAGGAAGTCAAATGTTAGATTGATAAAAATGGCATTGTGTTAAAAATTGTATTTTTAACACAAAAATACACACTCAGAAAACGTGAGCTACTCAGTACTATATGCTTTTTTAAATGGTTTTATGATAACACGAGTCGTCTCCACCCAGTTGATGCAGCAGGTGGCTGAAAGAGAAGTTGTAGCGATATCAGCATGGTGCACAGTGACAAGCACTTCTGTGATGGAGGGATTTTCCTACAACACTGTCCCTCTTGCTGTTATTTTATGAACCACTTTTTTTTTTTCTCTTTCTTTGTTGCTTTCTTTCTCTCCCTCTGCTCTAATGCTCTCTACACGTCTTGCCCCCCCCCCACCCCAACACTTTCCCCAGTCTCCACCGAAAGGTGCCACCATCCCCTACCGCCCCAAGCCTGCCTCCACCCCTGTCATTTTTTCAGGTGGCCAGGTAAGAGCCGACCCGCTGGGGGCGTCCACAGCCAACCTCAGCCTCTTACTGCAGCACCAGCCACTGCCTGTTAGTGTCACACCAGGTTTCTACTCACTCCCCCACCCAAAATCCACCACCACCACCCAACCCCGCGACTCTTTCAACAAGCATGAAACTCTCACTGTTATCTACTGTATCTTCACCACATCCATCCTCTAAACAGCATCCCAGAGGTGGCTGATGAAGGACTGTAGCAATGTTTTATTAACAACATTATATCATAATTAAGAGACAAAACAAAACAAACCACTGAGCTTTATAAAAATGAATTTTTGTCTCTGAAAATGATCCGAATGAAATGCAAAACAGATAATACAGGACTATTTAAGATATATTTTCTTGGGGTTTGTGAGATTTTAAATGAAACTCATAAAAAACAAAAGATAATTATTGGTTTGTCACTTATACTGGGCAGGACTATAAAATGCCAACATTTGATGATAATCAAATATCTTGAGGCCGTCCAACCTGGTCTCAAACTACATGTTCCTATACAATTTATTTGTGGTTCCCAAAACACGCTGATTGTCAACATTGTCACATGAATACGATGCACGTCAACTAGTCTCACAGGGTCAGACGTGACGCCGGCACGAATACATCATCATCATCATCATCATAATAATAAACTGTATTTATATCGCACCTTTCTGAACAGCATGAGTGTACTTACATACATGTGGCCCTGCAAGACGACACGTCATCATGTCAGGTCACATTCTGTCTCATGTGTATGATGCATTTCAACACATCCATGGATGAGGAAGAAGGTGAAGACAGGCGCTCTCGTCATGTGACCATACTGTAACCCTAGAGGTGGTCGAGGGTAGGGACAAGGTTAGGAATGGTTTCAGTACTAAGAGTAAGCAACTTTATTTGTATAGCACCTTCCAGTAGCAGAGACGTCAAAAGTGCTTCATACAGGAAACAGAGCATCAACAGACAGACAGGCATAAAACACAATAGAAACAGAAATAAAGAGAAAATTGATAAATTACACAAAGGCAAGTCTAAACAACAAGGATGTTTAAGTTTGGTTATAAAACACAGAGCTCAAATAAAGCACTCTGACTGGTTTCTTTTTCTTTGTTGATTTTTCCCTTTTTCTCCCCAATTGTATCCAGCCAATTAACCCACTCTTCCAAGCCGTCCCGGTCACTGCTCCACCCCCTCTGCTGATCCGGGGAGGGCTGCAGACTACCACATGTCTCCTCCCATACATGTGGAGTCACCAGCCGCTTCTTTTCACCTGACAGTGAGGAGTTTCACCAGGGGGACCCAGCACGTGGGAGGATCACACTATTCCCCCCAGTTCCCCCTCCCCCCCGAACAGGCGCCCCGACCGACCAGAGGAGGCGCTAGTGCAGCGACCAGGACATATACCCACATCTGGCTTCCCACCCAGAGACACAGCCAGTTGTGTCTGTAGGGACGCCCAACAAAGCTGGATGTAACGCGGGGATTCAAACTGGCGATCCCCATGTTGGTAGACAACGGAATAGACTGCCATGCCACCCAGATGCCCCCATCTAATTGGTTTCTAGCCATGGTTAGGGGGTTAGGTTAGGGTTGTGTCAGGCTGAACAACGCCCTTTAGCTGTGATATAATCACAATATACCACAGCCTGTGATGAGCTGTTGCTCAAGTATAAGGTTATAAATAGTTATGTTCAGGTTTGAGAGATGTTAGGTTCAGGTTTGGTGCAGTTAGTCAGGGTAAGTATAAGGGTATCAATAGTTATGTTCAGGTATGAGAGATGTTAGGTTTAGGTTTGGTGAGCTTAAAGTCAGGGTAAGTATAAGGGTATAAATAGTTATGTTCAGGTATGAGAGATATTAGGTTTAGGTTTGGTGTGGTTAAAGTCGGGGTAAGTATAAGGGTATAAATAGTTATGTTCAGGTATGAGAGATGTTAGGTTTAGGTTTGGTGTGGTTAAAGTCAGGGTAGGTATAAGGGTATAAATAGTTATGTTCAGGTATGAGAGATATTAGGTTTAGGTTTGGTGTGGTTAAAGTCGGGGTAAGTATAAGGGTATAAATAGTTATGTTCAGGTATGAGAGATTTTAGGTTTAGGTTTGGTGTGGTTAAAGTCAGGGTAAGGATCTGGGAGGCTGGTTGTTAAGCGTTAGAATCCACATGCATCATGTTAATCTGACAAAATATTGGCATTCAATGAATTTTGGGAGCGGCAAATAAAGCTGGTCTGTGAGACTGGGCTTGACCATCATGCAAACCAGAACATTAAACTTTTATGTTCAGTGTGTAGAGGCTCTAGCGTTGTGCGTTTCTGTCTGAAATCCTCATTTCTGACCTTTGACCCTCCGAGCACACAGTCACCTTATTCCCACCATAGTTTCTCCTAACCCGACACCCTCACTGCTACTTCCCCACCTTCTCACTGATTTACATTCAACTGGATCTGATGGATAGATGTATGGAGAGATGAGGCTCAGGACAGGGTTTTATACTAAATGGTTCTTCTGCAGCTTGGCCAAAATACAGTGCTGCAAAAAAAATATTAATCTTAGACTCTAGTATCGACTTGGGATTTTTTTCTTCTTAAAAGAAGTAAAAAAAATCTGAAATGAGATTAAATCAATTTCAATTTCCACTGATTTCTCTTTTAAAACAAGTGATAATAGCATCAGTTGAGGTGGGCTCTGCTGCATTAGTATAAAAAAAAATTCTTGGGAAAATCTCTTGAAAAATTGTTGATTCACACCAGAACAAAGTCAAATTATCTGACCCCACTGACAGATTGATCCTTTCACTTGTTTCAGATGTGGTTTTGAGAGTTAACATAGACTAAACGACTTGTAAAGATTTATATTTTTAGCAGTGAGGGTTCCTTTGTGGGTCTTAAAAAGTCAAGAAAACTGAAGTCATGAAGTCCAGGTCCTGAAATGTTTAGCTGTGAAATAAATGTGTTGACATGTTTGCTGATGACTGGTGACTTAACATATACACAGCTATCAGCACACCCTCGTGGTGTGCATGGTGATATATCTGAAGCTGGAGGATTTACCTTCAGACACCGGCTCTGACGTCAGAGGGCCCCGTCAACACCCACACACCACTGACAAAACCTTGAAAAAGTCACGGTCTAAAGTGAAACATGTACAGGAAGCCTTTCATAAGACGTTAGCCCATGAAATACAAAATCTCACAGGTTTCAGACCGGCTCTTAAGATGAATTCCAAAATATTCCAACACTACATCATTGACAAAATCATTCAAACCACATAAACACTGACGTCATATCTGCATTTGAATTAGTTCTATGAGAACTTATGTTCAACTAAGATTTAGTGGTGTTTTTAACCTGACAACATTAAACAGATAGAAGAGGTTCAATGAAATGTTAATAAACCTCTTTCCATCTCTTCCTCTTTGCAGGCTTACACCATCCAAGGACAGTACGCCATCCCACATCCAGATGTGAGTTCTAACACCAGAGTACAGTTCTCGCTGTCTCTCTCTCGCTTTCTCTCTCTCTCTTCTGTCTATCCATCTACCATTTCTTTCTGTATTTGCTCTCACACTGCTAGTCTCTGTCTTTCTTCATTCATATTAATATTAAAAGATAATATTAATACAGCCTTTTTCTAAAGAGTAGGCTACTTCCTGTTTCTTCTAACTGTGTGTTCACACCGGGCGTGAAGCCTGACAGAAGTGATGCGAATCAATGAGAAGTTATTGGAGAAAAGCAACCTGGCACCATGAATCAATGCTTTGCCCCGGGTGACACGAAACGGTTGCATTGTTGAGATGGAAAAAATATTCAAGAGCTGGTAACAATCAGCTTAAACATGGCTGCAAGAAGGTCCCTCCCAGTCCTCCTGGTCCCCTGCCCTCTGTCTGGAATTGCTCCTGTGGAGTTTTTCCTTGTCTGAATCCAGGGTCTGAGGATAGAGGCTATTGTATGTTGACGTCTATTGTCTGTGAATGTTCTCATTCATCCACGTCATGGTTATCCAAAGGAGTTGAATCAAGTGCAACTGGACTTGGTATGTATCCGTGAAGACGTTTCACCTCTCATCCAAGAGGCTTCCTCAGTTCGTGCCTTTCTGACTAGACGAAGCTAATTCTGAGTCTCATCACCAGCCAGTCAGACTAGCTTCGCCTAGTCAGAAAGGCACGAATTGAGGAAGCCTCTTGGATGAGAGGCGAAACGTCTTCACGGATCTATACCAAGTCCAGTTGCACTTGATTCAACTCCTTTGGTTGACGTCTATTGTTTTTATCTGATGGAAAATGTCATTTATTGCAGTCTTCTGAGACTGAAATGTGATTTGTGGTTGTGATTTAAGCTGTGATTGAAATTATAGTCTACTGTTCATCAAAGAGTAAATACCAAAGATTGCATGAGACACGAGGATCGCCAGTACGAATCCCTGTGTTGCCTCTGGCTTGGTCGGGCGTCCCTACAGACACAACTGGCCGTGTCTGCGGGTGAGAAGCCAGATGTGGGTATGTGTCCTGGTCGCTGCACTAGCGCCTCCTCTGGTCGGTCGGGGCGCCTGTTCAGGGGGGAAGGGGAACTGGGGGGGGAGTAGCGTGAGCCTCCCACACGCTACGTCCCCCTGGTGAAACTCCTCACTGTCAGGTGAAAAGAAGCGGCTGGTGACTCCACATGTACGGCAGGAGACATGTGGTAGTCTGCAGCCCTCCCCGGATCAGCAGAGGGGGTGGAGCAGAGACCGGGACGGCTCGGAAGAGTGGGGTAATTGACCAGATACAACTGGGGAGAGAAAGGGGGGGGGTTGCATGAGAAGTTTTGTCTTTACTTTGTTAATCTGAATAGAGAATAAATGTTTTCACAAACACATAGGCATGAAAATAAGCTTTTCGCTATAGTATTATAACTAAAATAATCAGCTTAGTTTGAGACCCTTTAAAAATGTGATTGAGGTCATCGGGGGTCCCAGGTTTCAACAGTGGGTCCGCGACCCCATGAGACCCCCTGTATTTCACACTATGAGAGTTCCATATGTTCACTGTGAGAACGTGGACTTGCTGTTGTTTTGCCAGCTATAAAACAGATCAGGACTTCGCACTCTGGCGTATTTACGAGGAGAGATGCTGATGGGCTACCAAACTGCTTGAATGTGGCCATCATAACGTTCTCTTGTCATCGTGTTATTTTCGCTTTGTATGAGCGAATCGAGCGGCACAACGTTTGGCGTTCCCGTTCGGTGTGAACACACAGGAACTCTGAAATGACTCTTGACCCCAGCCCTCCGTTTGGCGGCAAACTTTACGGGGCTTGGCCTGGCACAGTGAAGACAGAAACAAAGTGGGAACAGCTCATTCATTTTCTGTGGCCTTGAATATTTTTTGGAGTAGCAGGCAGGAGTGTAGGCAGCTCATATGGAGCACGAAAACAAGGCAATGCAGCAGCAAACCAAGTGGCACTATTTGTCCTCCGCTAACCTGAGGGTGAGGAAAGGCTTTTGGGTTTCGTTTTTTTTTTTTTTTTTTTTTTTTTTGATGTCATGCTGATCACGACCCCCAAAAGAGAATCCTGATGGCTGTGACCCCTGAAGCAGCTTCACAGGCCAAGTCCTTCACAAGTTTCCCTTCCCTCTTCCTCTCTCTCTCTGTCTTTCTTAGTCTCTCTTTTCCTTCACCTGTGTGTGTTGGTACGTTTCCTCAGATCCTCTCTCTTGTAGTGTTTCTGACCGGCGTGCGTGCGTGTGTGCATTTTTAATGATGACCTCATAGCTCTGCTGTCCTCCTACTTCCCCCCCTCAGCAGTTGAGCAAGCTCCACCAGTTGGCTATGCAGCAAACCCCCTTTACCCCCCTCGGACAGACCACCCCTGCTTTCCCCGGTACGTACCCACCTACACAACCACCCTCTTTACCGAAGCTCCTTCTCTTGTCTTCACCTGTAGAGACAGACAAACTCTCTTCCTCCTTCTCTCGTTTTTTTGTAAAATTTATCTCTCTCTTCCTCTGTCCTTTCACTTCTTCTTCTTCTTGTCGTTCTCCTCCTCTCGGTCTCTGTGGTGCACTGCCAGTGACATGGCCTGCTGGTGGTCTGCTCTTGTTGATGTTGAGGTTGACTTTTGCATAGTTTTTTCATTTTTAGTGTCATTTAGTCTTTTTTGGGGGTTTGTTTGATTTTTACTTTCCTTCTGCATTCTTTTTTTTGTCTCCAGCTAAAAAGTATCAGCTAGAACGAAGCTGGCGGGCATGTTGAGTAACGTTTCAAAGCTTTGCTCAGGTCCGAGTCAGACAACTCAGAGCAAAGAAAGATTTGTCGATAGACGCGAAAATGGAGGTTTGCCTTAATTGTGAAACTCTCCATGTGTGCCATCCATCCGTCACCAAATCTGCAGTTCAATCATGCCAGACGAGCCCTCGCTTGTGCCAAACTCTGTTTTTCTGTCATTTTTTCCTTCTTCCTTTCTGTCTCCACCTCCTATGTTCAGCAGCAAGTCTGGATGCCGGTAACCAGGCCAGTACTCATGAACTCACCATTCCCAATGATGTGAGTACATTTCTCCTAATGTCGGAGCGTGAAAACACAAACGAGGATTTTCAATCTAAAAGAAGAAATTATTTTAAGAGTTATTTTACAATATCTCTACACTGCAAATATGCAAATATTGGGAAAGTAAGGAAACTGTATTTTACTTATATTAAATATGTACTTTATTATTTAAGTGTTTAAAAAGGAGGTAAAACTGAAAGCAAGGGACGTCCGGGTAGCGCAGCAGTCAATTCTGTTGCCTAGCAACACGGGGATTCAGCGGTTCGAATCTCCGTGTTACCTCCGGCTTGGTCGGGCGTCCCTACAGACACAATTGGCCGTGTCTGCGGGTGGGAAGCTGGATGTGGGCACGTGTCCTGGTCGCTGCACTAGCGCCTCCTCTGGTCGGTCGGGGCGCCTTTTCGGGGGGGGGAACTGGGGGGGAATAGCGTCATCCTCCCACGCGCTATGTCCCCCTGGTGAAACTCCTCACTGTCAGGTGAAAAGAAGCAGCTGGTGACTCCACATGCATGGGAAGAGACATGTGGTAGTCTGCAGCCTTCTCCGGATCAGCAGAGGGGGTGGAGCAGGGACCAGGATGGCTCGGAAGAGTGGGGTAATTGGCCAAAAACAATTGGGGAGAAAAAACAAAAAAAGGAAAAAAAACTGAAGGCAAGCTAGTTCAGTATTGTTTGGCGTTAGTAATGCATGTGCATGTTCCCACTAAGCGTGGTCCCTAGTCACGGTACATCCTGCAGTTGAGACGAACACAAGACAAAACAGTTACCGTTCGTCTAAACTCTAACCCACATGGAACAATTTGTCTTTGCCAAAAAAAATCAAGTTTTTTATGTTCCCTTTCAGAGGAGTTAACAGAGGCATTTCCTTACAGGATGAGCTTTTATTCCGTTAAGTGAAAGGACTGTTTGACTAGAGTAGTACTTGGGAAGGTCAGTGAAGTAACTGTTGTATGGAAGGTGTTGCTAATACGTTTCTGACACGCGCCATCACAAATTCATGGCTTGGGCCATGACACACATGTTCATGTCTCTGTCATGCTCTGGCCATCCTAAGTCCCACCGCCATTTTCTTCCCAGCTAATAGGCTGCATAATCGGGCGCCAGGGAACCAAAATCAACGAGATCCGTCAGATGTCTGGGGCGCAGATCAAAATTGCTAATGCCATGGAAGGGTCATCGGAGCGCCAGATCACCATCACAGGGACCCCCGCCAACATCAGCCTCGCCCAGTACCTCATTAACGCAAGGTCAGAGCCCATTGGTTGTTAATGGAGGAGCGCAGCATCATCAGACATTTTTGATTGGATGATCGGTGCGAGCTAGTGCAAAGAAAGAAATGTTTGTACTTGTGATTTCCCGGGTACTGTGATTGTTGAACCCAACTTACACCTGGTATGTATATAATGAGACAAACAAAACCACGTTATTACAAGGTTTAAATGTGCAATCTGAATATGATGGGATCTACTGGACCACCTTCTGAGGTAGTTCAGCTCACAGTGAGTCACTGAGCAGTTCAGTTGTTATCAGCTGAACTGCTCATAAATCAGTTCAACAAGCTTGCATTGGTAAGAGAGAATCGCCCAGTAGGGGGACAGACACCTCATCCCTGCAGCCAATAGTTTAACAAATGGGCTTTTTCTGATGACTGCCATCTTCTCAGGCTAGCTGAACTCTTGCACGAACCTCTCCCACAGCAGAAAATCAGCTACTCTAATAGCATGTATAAAAGACTTGCACTTTACCACAAATCAGTCGATAAAAAGGATCCATTGGTTTGCTCGAGTCTATGAGAGCTAATTACAATGGATATGTATAAATACCAATGCCTCGTGCATTCAAGGTACCTGACTGTGCCTGCCAACACAGGGATTGCTGGTTCGAACCCCCGTGTTACCTATGGCTTGGTCAGGTGTCCCTACAGACATAACTGGCAGTGTCTGCAGGTGGGAAGCCGGATGTGGGTATGAGTCCTGGTCGCCGCACTAGCGCCTCCTCTGGTCGGTCGGGCGCCTGTTCAGGGGGGAGGGGGAACTGGGGGGAGTGGCGTGATTCTCCCAAGTGCTACCTTCCCCCTGGTGAAACTCCTCACTGTCAGGTGAAAAGAAGCGGCTGGTGACTCCACATGTATGGGAGGAGGCATGTGGTAGTCTGCAGCCCTCCCCGGATCAGCAGAGGGGGTGGAGCAGCGACCAGGACGGCTCGGAAGAGTGGGGTGATTGGCAATACAATTGGGGAGAAAAAGGGGGAAAATTAAAAAAACACACACACACACACAAACGCAAACACACTAACACACAACAGATTAACACACATTGAGTCAACTTGTAACAAAAAAAAAAACAACACACACACACACCTACTTTTTGCACTGTGTCAAGAGGCTGCTTTCTGAGTTTCTGTCTGTCCCTACACACACACACACACACGCACACACACACACACACACACACACACACACACACACACACACACACACACACACACACACACACACACACACACACACACACACACACACACACACACACACACACAAAACCCCACACCTCCAGGTTCAGAGACGTGGCGGCCATGTGGAATGACCCATCTTCCATGACCACATCCTGAGTTCCCTGACTGGCTCCTCCGTGTGGCCCTTCCCCGTCACCGACTGCTGCGGACAAACCCTGACGAAGCCCCGCGACTCCGGCTCTGGCTCTCTGAAACCCCCGACCGCCCTCCTGCTCTGGCAGACTCTTTCTCTCTGGCGGGGCAGGACGCTCCTTTCTTTCAGAGGGCCTAGTTACAAAAAACAAAAAACAAAAACAAAACAAAAACAAAAAAAACAAACCAAAAAAAACCAAAAAGACAAAAAAAAGAGAATCTCTGTTGATTAGGTTATTTTCTTTAGAGAACTGTTGAAGCATGTTGAATGTTTAATAGAACAACTTGTGTTTATCTTGCTTTCTCTCTTTTCTTTCTTCTGCCTGTCTCTCTTTCTTTCTCTAACTCTGTCAGTGCTGCGTCATAGAACATCAGTAACAGAAACATAAAAAGTACTTGTAAAGGATTGAAAACTTTGTAGACTGTAGTTATTTGCAGATACCAGCTGCTCAGTGATGCTATCGGCGGTGTGCGTCGGGATGTAGCCAAGTCACCCAACTACCATTACGTTTAACGATACGCAAGAAAGAGATATTTTTGACAATTTAGGACTCTTCTGTTTTCACCTTGAGTTGTCCACTCACAAATCCAGTCTCTACCCATAAGTCTTTGCTGCATCACATGACCCTTTTAAGCCAATAGGATCACTCCTAGAGCCGCCCTTCTCACGACTCCCTCGATTTACGGTGTTGCTTATATTGCATGTGTTCACGTGATGTGTCGTTGTGTATTTGATTAGACCTGTTGTGTGTACGTGTTCCTTTAAACGGTATTATATCTTTGTGTTCCACAACTTCTCCGCTGATCTTTTTTCAACACTTTTGGCCACTCACGTCTAGTCCTACTCCCCGCCCAGACGAGAAACTTTCCAACACAGCCTCCTTATATAAACACCAGTTAGCGTAGATGCATGAATGAACATTAGTGAAAGACAGAGTGGAGACACTGTGTCCATGACTGAAGAATTAAAATGATTGTTTACTAACTTATTGTTATTATTTGTTTTGTACGAGGACTATTGTGACTTCGCACATTAGTCGACTACGCGGCGCTCATGCAATAGACTACAACACTTTACTGAACTCTGGACCGCCTCTTATGGGGGAGGAGATGGTTAGTAGTTAGAAACCGAGTGCTATGTCAACATCCAAGGGCTTCCTTCCCTTGTCTCCAGTTTAAGCAGAACCATCAATAAGATAAAAACCAAGTAAAAACCTAGTTATGAGAGGAAAGACCAGGCCTTCATCTGGACAGCTCACTAGAGCAGGGAGAGCAAGGGAGAGAAGTCTGGACGGCGACAAGGGCTGAACGTTTGGACAAAGCCAAATAAATGATGTTTATGGGGCCATAGAATGTTCCAGGGTTCATTGGGGGGAACCCGCGGGGGCCTGGGCGGACGCGTGACCACTCAAGTCTCTTTTCAAGATTGTTCATCGGTTATCTATTTTGATTTTTCATTTTGTTTCCGTTCTTTTCTTGGGGTCACACGATTGATTTGATGCTTTAGGTTTGAATGTCTTTTATTGTCGCAACTGTGTCAGCAACTTTTTTTAATTTCATTTCAATGACAGGTTGTATGACAACTCCTGTTTCACTGGTGTGGAGTAACAGTAATAACCAGTACATATATTTATTTATTTATATGGTGATGCACATATGACTTTTGTTTGTTGATCATGAAACATTAGCGCCGTTTGTTTTTTACGTGCTGTATTTCATTTGAGGGGGACATTTGGATGACGTTCAGTGCGACTAACATTTAAACGACCCCTCGCGCACTCCTATAAGGATGACCGTAAATCTAGCAGACAATTTGACTTGTCTCATTTCCGAGCTTCAGCTGAACTCCATTCATTTCTGATGCGTACAAGCAGCTGTTGAATGTTATCGTCTGATCACAAGTCGGTTATCCACTGTCCAGCGCATCGCCATCGCAGCAGCACTCTGCATTTTCAGTGTGATTGCCTCAACACGTCCATGCACACCGCTTCATGTTCTGTTCTTTGTTTTGTTTCAGTAGCCTACGCCAAGCTTAATGTTGGGTCTTAAGCTCTCCGATGACACAAATGTGATTATGTAAATGGACCAAATGCTGTATTAACAATATACTGAACGATGCATAGTCAATGATCATTCTGCAATAATTCTTACATTTTGATGTAAACTTCATTAGTAGTGTTAGCATTGGATTTATAGGTTGTGTTATCTGTTTTTTTTTAAGTTGTCATGGCTTTTACTTCAATGGAATGTTTGCAATTGAAGAAAATGAAAATTTTTTTTTTGGACAATCAACTTTTTACGACAGTTGAACTCAAACATTTTTACATCAAAACCCAAGAGGGCATTCTTTCCAAGTACCCGGGAACGCAGTGAAGGGCGTCCTGAGGTGAGGGTATTATATGGTTTTCAAACAAGATTTATCAACTACGCAAAATTTAAAGGGTTTTCACCAAAGCAGTATACATTTAATTTGATTAAAAATATATATTTAAAAAAAACCCACACACAAAAGAACACGAAAGATCTCCTGGTTAACTCTAAAGTTGGCATAGGAACAAAAAAAAAAAAAAACAAAAAACAAAAACAAAAACAGTCCTTCTCTGTGGGACCAATCTTGATGGAACACATCCCAGATTGCTTGTCTGAAACTGCCCCTTGTATGATATAAAGTTGAATATTACACAGGAACACCAGGTTGTTGATGAAGCCAATGTGATTTCAGTAACATCTATATTCATGTCTCTAAGTGTTTGAGAACTGTATTTACATTTGTGTATATGCCTGAGTATGCAACTCTGAAACAAAAACTATCTTATAAACCACAAATGATGCAATAATAGGGTGCAATGTGCAATTATTTATTCAGTTTTATTCTTACTAGCATAGATTACAAGGGAATTGTGTTGCTTTTTGAAAAAGTTTTCAAATGTATTCAATTTCCATGCAGCAGCAGCAACAACAGCAAAAAAAGGAATGAATAGATATTTTTTCAGCTTTTGTTTGTGTGTGTTGCAGTTTGGAAAAAAGTGATAGAGCTTGATAACTATTTTTAGTTTATTTATTTGCAATGTGGAGATCTATATTAGTTGCAAGTAATTACATAGGTTTTAATTTCAAAGTGTTGGTAAGTATTTAAAACAAAACAAAACAAAACAATAAAATTTCTTTTTTTTTTCTTTCTGTGACCCTTGTCTGTCTCCTGTTTGTTCTTTTTTTTCTGTGTTAAATGAACCATTTTCAAACCAGTCATTCAGCATAAACATGGGCCTGGTAGAACAAAGGTTAAGGTATGAAAAAAAAACTTGGCTGGATGAAATTGAACATAGTTGTTGAATTCAACTTACTATACTACTACTGAACTACCAGCTATAGGTCATTAGAAGACGGGATTCCAGTGGGCAGCAAATCCAGCCGACAGCAGACACATTTGGGCCTAATCTGGGGCACGGCTCAGTTACGGCACCGGCAAGTGTTGTGTGGGCCAGACATGGCCCAAATGTAATGAACTGGGCTTGACTTGGGTTACAGCTCATACTATTGGGCCAGACGTGGGCCATATAAGATGGACCTGGGGCTGAGCTGAGGCAGTCACACTCACCCTGAGTCAACGCCGTCATTCAAGGCCAAATGTGGGCTGTAAGATAACTGCAGATGTGGGCCATATCTGGGCCAAAGACACTTCGCTATCTGGGAGTCTGCTGTTCATCTAGAACATTCAAAATGGATGTAAAAACAAGGACACGGTGTCATGGATGTGAGGGACAACTGCTGAGTGGCTGTTATGAACCGATAAATAGTGGACCACTGACTCGAGCTGGTAACTGGGAGTTGGTCCAGTTGGTATCGACTGCACACTTTAATTAAGCCATCTGTAAGCCCCGCCCTCTTCCGTGTTCCTTAATTACTATTGCTACGTTACACAAACACTGGCCTCAGAAAGTCCGTTTCCATTAAAAACCTATTCCGAGTCAATTAGTGCACTTGTTTAATAAAACCTTTTTTTTAATTCAACAAACACCTTGGTACAACACTGTGACAGCATTACACGAGCTTTCGTATTTGTGGTGAAAGACCACTGATAACTTTTGGGGGGGTTTAGCTAACTGTCATGGCTGCCGCCCGGAGTGCTAACGCTAACTGTCACCCCTCCACACACTTACCTTTCCAGTCCATCTGTGACGGCTGTTGGTGCCAGGGGTCTCATATGTCTTCTGACCGCCTCCGCTGTGCTTTGGGCAGAAATGTACATAACGTTCACTCGCTATGGCACGTAAAATATGCACACAGACTAGAGGACGTTGCTAAGACGTTAGCCACAGAACCTTCCAGGACGCGAGCCATCTGACCGACGGCTCAGCGAACCAAAAAGAGACAAACTAAAGGGAGAAGCTAACTTTATATCAAAGACGACTCACCTGAATAAGATCCTTATCTCCTTATCTCGTCCACTTCTCCTCCGTTTGCGAGCGCCCTCCGTCACGGCAGCTCAAGTGGAAGGGGCATCGCTCTTCCAACAGGTTGCATGGCGCCCCTAGTGGCGTTACAACAGACATACAGAATAACTCACTACACTAACGGACGAAGAGGACTCGCACTTTTCCTTACAAGAGCTCAGTAATGGCCTCTTTATGCGCTCCCCGAAGGACGCGGGTAGTGTAAAGAACACGGATGAATAGACTCGTTGGCCCTTGGCTAACGGGCCGGACCATTTAGTCGACCGGCCATCGTTGTCGCCCGTGGTGCGGAAAACCCGCGTTCGCGCCCCGGCTGCAGCGATTCCCGACTGCCCCCCCCCCCAAAAAATTCGTTGTAATGTTTATCGTGATGCCACGAAAGAGCACCACGGACACGATGTTTGCTTTGAGAATGTTGGTGGAGAAGTATAGAGAAGGCCAGGAGTTACGTTGTGTGTCTTTGTGGATTTAGAGAAAGCGTATGACAGGGTTCCGAGTAGGGTTGCCAACCATTCCTTAAAATAAGGAATCGTTCCTTATTATATATATATAATATATATATACGTGTGTGTATGTGTGTATAGTGTAAGGCACATTATATTTGTTATGCCCACACAGCTCCATCCATCCAACCCCCGTCCCTGTCCACTGTTCCTTGTTTCCATTTCAAAGAGTTGGCAACCCTAGTGCTGAGGGAGGAGGTGTGGTATTGTATGAGGAAGTCGGGAGTTGCAGAGAAGTATGTAGGAGTGGTGCAGGATATGTATGAGGGGAGTGTGCCAATGGTGAGGTGTGCTGCAGGAATGACAGGTGGGTTCAAGGTGAAGGTGGGATTACATCAAGGATCGGCTCTGAGCCCTTTCTTGTTTGCAATGGTGATGGACAGTTTGATGGACGAGATCAGGCAGGAGTCTCCATGGTCTATGATGTTCTTAGAGGACATTGTGATCTGTAGGGAGATTAGGGTGCAGGTTGAGGAGAGCCTGGAGAGGTGAAGGTATGCACTGGAGAGAAGAGGAATGAAAGTCAGTAGGAGCAAGATGGAATACCTATGCGTGAATGAGAGGGGGACAGTGGAATGGTGAGGATGCAAGGAATAGAGGTGACGAAGGTGTATGAGTTTAAATACTTGGGGTCAACTGTCCAAAGTAATGGGAAGTGCAGAAGAGAGGTGAAGAAGAGAGTGCAGGCAGGGTGGAGTGGGTGGAGAAGAGTGTCAGGAGTGATTTGTGACAGAAGGGTACCAGCAAGAGTTAAAGGGAAGGTTTACAAGATGGTCGTGAGACCAGCTATGTTATATGGTTTGGAGACAGTGGCACTGATGAAAAGACAGGAGGTGGAGCTGGAGGTGGCAGAGTTGAAGATGATAAGATTTTCATTGGGAGTGATGAAGAAGGACAGGATTAGGAACGAGTATATTAGAGGGACAGATCAGGTTGGACGGTTTGGAGACAAAGCAAGAGAGACAAGATTGAGATGGTTTGGACATGTGTGGAGGAGAGATGATGGGTATATTGGGAGGAGGATGTTGAATATGGAGCTGCCAGGGAAGAGGAAAAGAGGAAGGCCAAAGAGGAGGTTTAGGGATGTGGTGAGGGAGGACATGCAGGTGGCTGGTGTGACAGAGGAAGATGCAGAAGACAGGAAGAGATGGAAACGGATGATCCGCTGTGGCCCTTACAGGAGCAGCCGAAAGTAGTAGCAGTAGTAGTACTTATCATGATGATGACTATCATTATTGTTGTTATTATCATAACTGGTGTTCAAATACATTCTGTCATATTAGGCTTAAGGAACTTAACTATACCAATCTAGGCACAGCACAACATTTGGTCTAGCCTGAAATCAACCTGATTTTATTCATATTGAGCCTTAAGCAGTTAGAAGTTTCTGCACGTGTTGAATAAACAAACAGCATGAACCAAAACACTTTGCTCTGAGTGTTTTATAGTCTTTCAACCATGATGAGAAAATGTGGCTCTGACTTCATAATGTGTATTAGTGTTTGTTTCTAAACCTCTTTAACTCATCGCCTCTGGAAATGGAGTGATTTATAATGATGAAACCAAGACATAGGGGTCCTGTGTCACCAAATAATGATTTCTGTATCCCATTTTCTTGCTATTGATTGCAGCTTTGAGGGGGGAGACATGGCTTTATGAGAGGAATGAATTTATCACAGAGAGAAGAGGCATGATCCCATGTTTCCAATATTGTTTTTACACATCCCATAAACCATCGCTCTGCCCCTGAAATCATCTCAGGAACTCCCACAGGTGTCCCCAATTTGAGAACCTCTTGTAAAGGAGTCATTCATTCATTCATTCAACCTTCATTTAGACTCAGAAATATATTGATGTTGAAACCACAATTACAATATGGCCGAGCAAAAAACACAAACAACACATCCTAGGTGCCAAGAAACACAGAAAGATACTTAAATATTAAAAAAAAGGTGATAAAAACTAGAAATAATAAAAATGCAAATCAGTAAAACACTAATATATTAAAACCTAAGAAATAAATAAAGCAATTTAAAATTTACAGCAAAGGAGTCAGCTAAAAACAAGAGCAGTTGGAATGTCAATAAGATGAAACTAAAAATTTTAATTGCCCTAAGGATAAAAATGAAGTAAGCTTTATTGTGGTCTGTATGTTATTCCAGGTTGCAGGTGCACAGTGCAAAAAACAGGATTTTCCAACCTCAGTAAAAACAGCTGGCACCTGCAAAGTAATCCAATCATTTCAGTGTGTTCAATGGGGGCTGCATTAAAAGAAAACAACAAAATAATGTGAGGGGGTAAGATAACCAGTAAGGTCCTTATAAATAATAATGTATGGAGGTGAATTGAGGTGTATGGATGTGAATGGAGGTGAATGGAGGTGCATGGAAGTGAATGGAGGTGAATGGAGGTGTATGGAGGTGAATGGAGGTGTATGGAGGTGAATGGATGTGAATGGAGACGTATGGATGTGAATGGATGTGAATGGAGGTGTATGGATGTGATTTGAGGTGAGTGGAATTGAATGGAGGTGTCTGGATGTGAATGCTTGTGAATGGAGGTGTATGGATGTGTATGGAAGTGAATGGAGGTGTATGGAGGTGAATGGATGTGAACGGAGGTGTACGGATGTGAAAAGTACATGTGAATGGAGGTGTATGGATGTGAATGGAGGTGTATGGATGTGAGTGGAAGTGAATGGAGGTGAATGATGTGAATGAAGGTGTATGGATGTGAATGGAGGTGTATGGAGAGGTTTTCTGGTGATTGCCAAGTAGCTGTGCGGTGGATTATAGCTAGACAGAACAATAACTGTGAGCCAAAATTCAACATCAGGCTTCACACTGTAGGACATGTCCAAGCTGCTGTGTCGCTGATAGAGCTGAAATGAAAGTGACAGCAAAGTGCTGCCTTGCAACAAAACAAGAGGCATCTGAAAGTCAAACCTGGCAAATCTTTAACAAAAAGATGAATCACAGAGTTTTACAGAACAACAAAGAACATCAATACAGATGGAACCAAAGAAATAGTTTGCATAGTTTAAGAGCTTTAGTTATGTGTACAGGCTCCATATCCAGCAAACTCTGTTTCATCAGTTTCTGTCTTGACAGTCCGCTATATGGTGAGCCCATCTCCGCACTAGCAGAGATTATGTCGATGCATGCTCAATAATCCAGCTAAGGAAATCCCAGAAAGCTGAATCCGCTCATCTGGATGAAATGTTTCTCTCAATAAACGTTGTGTCCAGATGAGCTGATTCAGCTTTGTGGGATAGCAGAGATTATTAAAGCATGCATTGGTATCACTGCTTCGTAACTGCCTAGTGTTGATGTCACATATTCCCCAATTCAATTAAAGTCTGACTGTCTGTGTAAGTGTCATAGTGCACTGCTGCATAACACAGAACTGAAATATTCAACAGGAGCCAGAACCTTTAACACCCTTTGCTGGTGTCTATGCAACCTCCCACCCTACACACACACACACACACACACACACACACACACACACACACACACACACACACACACACACACACATCACTGCTTCATACCTGTTCTTTACGAGTGACCTGTCTGGCTGTTGTACATGAGGCTGGTGAGGGTCAACAGACCGTCTTCTCTTGGTATCGTGTGTACATTGGAGTCCGTCCATACCATCACTTAGCATAGCTGGAATAACACCCTGTCTATACAGCAAAGAGTTGATGTCACAGCCTTGAGAGACACACAGGCAGACAGACAGATAGATAGACAGACTGACAAACAGGCATGCAGACAGACAGACATGCAGACAGAGAGGCATGCAGATGGACAGACAGACATGCAGAAAGACATGCAGACAGACTGGCATGCAGACAGACAGATTTCATGTAAATGTTAGAGTCATCAGAGATGCAGTAAACTGGCCTGGTGGGCTTGCTTATTCATGTAAAGTCAGATTGTATTTGCATCGCCCTACATCACAACTCAGTCCCAGCAGGCTTTACAATCACATTACAAGTGATTGTAATGTGTAATGTAGTCCAATGGGATGAGGAATACACAGGTGTGGATAACGCCGGGGTCGGCATGCTGAGACACTGTGAAGGAATGTGAAAGCCATCCTGGGCAGGCTGAACAGAACCCTGTGTCAGATAAGCACTGCGGTACTGATGTGTGTGACCAGGGCGAGGTGGCTGCACAGATAACTGGAGGGCACCGCCGTGCTGCTGCCATCAGACACCACAATGTCATCTCTAACCAGCACACTGGCCCTGCAATGGGGCCGCATGATTCATGATGCCCCAGCTGCACCATGTAGGTGTTTATGTGCACAATAAACCTCACTGAAATAACGTCAAGTTTCATCATAAGTTCAGTAAACATCATCTGATGCAGTGCAAACTGAGGTTTATATTTCATGATTAAGTTTCATGAAGTGAAATATGACACACTCACCGCTGCCTGGCACAGCTCCAGATCATCTTCAGCATCTGTAAAGATCATCTGTAAAGATCATAATAATAATAATAATAAGAAGAAGAAAATCAAACTTATATAGCGCTTTTCTAACACTCAAAGTCGCTCTACAATAAACATCTGTAAAGATCATCTGTAAGGATCATCTGTAAGGATCATCTGAAAAGATCATCTGTAAAGATCATCTGTAAGGATCATCTATAAAGATCATCTGTAAAGATCATCTGAAAAGATCATCTGTAAGGATCATCTGAAAAGATCACCTGTAAGGATCATCTATAAAGATCATCTGTAAGGATCTTCTGAAAAGATCATCTGTAAGGATCTTCTGTAAAGATCATCTGTAAGGATCATCTGTAAAGATCATCAGTAAGGATCAGGAATCAGGAACATTTGTCATTTCATTTCATGCAGTTGCATACATGAAATGAAACGAAATATCGTTTCCCCTAGCCCACAGCAGTGCAACACACAGACAAAAACACATCCAAACTACACCAAAAAAAAAACCTACAAAAACAAATATATCCAACATATCACAATAAATAAATAAATCGTCGTCCAAGAGCGTGAACGCCAGGATGACTGTCGGAACTGCCGGTCTGCATGGGCTAGCGGTTAGCTTAGCCTGCCCCGCCTTCGCGTCCTGTCAGACCGCCTTCGGTGTCCCTCTTCGGACACAGCTCCAGGCAGGGCCGTGGTCCCTGGGCCCACAGGTCGCAGACCAAGCTGCCAGCTGATCCAGCGCCAGCTGATCCAGCCATCAAACGAAGACACATTTAGACGCAGACGTGGACAAAGACGCTGCATGGACGGTACTCGGTGAGGCCGCCGCAAATGTAAGTTCGCGCCGCCAGCTTCCCACACCGGAAGCGGAAAAACATCTTACTTCATCTTACATCTTACATCATACGGATCATCTTTCAGTCAGTTTTATTAGCCACGTATGTGCACATACAAGGGATATGATAGGAATATGAGTGGCTGTTGCAGCTAGAAAAGCGCTATATAAAATGCAACTTGACTGATTGATCGATTGATTGATTAACAAGATAAAAAACGAAAATGTGATAAAAATAAGGAGTAATTATCCAAGTATGAACAAGAGCTGTGTTATGATATAGCTGTGTTATAATATAGCTGTGTTATGATATAGCCGTGTTATGATATAGCCGTGTTATGATATAGCTGTGTCATAATATCGCTGTTATGGTCTAGCTGTGTTATAATATAGCTGTATTATGATATAGCTGTTGCAGCTGCCATCAGGGCTGTGTAGGTAACGCATAGCTAGCAGAAAGCACTATTAATGGGGACAAACTGATACACGGTAGTCATCGGATCTCTGGTCTCACCGGAATGCCAAGCAAGGGCAACCGGCCGTTTATTTATTGAGTAATCACCCGCCCCCCTCTGCACAGTGACGTCAGCATAAGGGGATTCAAGACAGACAGTGTTCATCGGTGTCCAACACCCCCACTTGCTCTTAGGCTGATTACAGTATGCAGTTGTCAGGTACATCTAGCAAAGAAAATAAAAACATCTTACATACCAAAAACAAAAGAAACAAACTTGTCAAGCAGAGCTTTAGTTACAGGTTTAGTCAAAATATCTGCAACCATGTCTGATGTGGGGCAATACTCAATAGTTATCCTTCCATCAGGGGAGAACATCAACCATCAGGGTAGAACATCATCCATCAGGGCAGAACATCACCATCATTCATCAGGGCAGAACATCATCCATCAGGGTAGAACATCATTCATCATCCGTCAGGGCACAACATCATCCATCAGGGCAGTACATCATCCATTTTCAGTTTGTTCTCACATGGGGTCGATCTTGGTCTGCAGTGAGTCATGTCAAACCTCTCCAGGATTTTTGTGATGTACCTCTTTTGGTTCATCTTTATTTCACCATCTCCCTGTGTAAAGTCAATACCAAGGAAATGTTTTAGTTTACCAAGATTTTTCATCTTGAATTGGTCTCCCAATAGCTCTTTCACATTCCTGAGGGTTTGACTGTCACTCGCTGCAATAAGAAGATCATCGACCCAGATAATCAAAATGATTCTCTCACTCCCAGTTTGTTTGCTGTAAACACAGTGGTCAGCTGGGTTCTGAACAAAACCATTTTGGCAAAGGAAATCATGTAGCATTTTATTCCATTTGGTGCAGCTCCAAACCATATTGTGCAGCAACCTGCATTAAACTGCGTACAGAGGTCATATCAGCGGTTGGGGAAAAGGTCTCACTATAGTCTATCCCTTCAATCTGACTATAGCCTTTAGCGACATATCTTGCTTTATATGTGGTTTCAACTGGGTTTTCCTTAACGCTGTAAACCCATCTGCCCCCCCCCACTGCATGTTCACCTTCTGGCAATGTTGTTAGGGTAAAAGTGTAATTTTCCCTCAGGGAACTCATCTCATCCTGCATAGCTTTAGCCCATAGTGAGGACTCTGGTGAGCCTAGGGCTTGTTTCAGGGTTTGGCATGCTGGAGCCTATCCCAGCAGTCATTGGTCCCAGCACTCATTGGTCCCAGCACTCATTGCCTTAGTGACACATTGTCGTAGGTGTTCAGGTAGTAGAGCCTGTTGCGCTCGCTGATGTCGAACCTGGTACCGTCCTTATGGACGAGCTGGTCTCTGCCTTGTTGAAAGATGTCCTGTGGGTAGGAGGGAATGTGCAGCGCTCCCCTCAACGTCGCTTTCACCCGTCGGCCGTTGGTGGCGCGCTTCACGTCATCCCTCCTCCTCCGTCTGCATGCGGCGTCGCTGTGTCTTGTGCTCCTGCAGAGAGTGCACCACTGCCTGGGCCGCTGGCCCCGCTGGTCGGTTTGCTGACAGGCCCGCTCTCCCGTCATAATCCGCGTGAGTTGTGTCGGGCTCGTAAAGGATACAGTCCTTCAAGCCTTGAAGGCGCAAATGTCCCAGAAACTTCGTTTCCCACAACTCATATTTCTTTTCGTCCCCGTCAAAAAACAATCTGCTCCAACGCGTTCCCACGTCCCTCCTGGGCCCATAACCTGTTGCAGCTGCCATCAGGACTGTGTAGGTAACGCATAGCCAGCAGAAAGCACTATTAACGGGGACAAACTGATACACGGTAGACAACGGATCTCTGGTCTCACCGGAACGCCAAGCAAGGGCAACTGGCCGTTTATTTATTGAGTAATCACCCGCCCCCCTCTGCACAGTGACGTCAGCATAAGGGCATTCAAGACAGACAGTGTTCATCGGTGTCCAACAATAGCTGTGTTATAATATAGCTGTGTTATGATACAGCTGTGTTATAATATCGCTGTTATGATCTAGCTGTGTCATGAAGCTGTGTTATGATATAGCTGTTATGATATAGCTGTGTTATAATATCGCTGTTGTGATCTGTGTTATGATCTAGATGTGTTATGATATAGCTGTGTTGTGTTATGATATAGCTGTGTTATGATATAGCTGTGTTGTGTTGTGACATAGCTGTGTTATAATATCGCTGTTATGATCTAGATGTGTTATGATATAGCTGTGTTGTGTTATGATATAGCTGTGTTGTGGGCCATGATGTGTGCAGGAAATAATCAACATTTATTCAGGGACATTACATGATGATAAGGAATATGTCTTAACAAGTTTCAGCTAGAAATAAAATACTGGAGAACATGGATGGTACTTATCATTGTCACTGTCCTACATGCAATACTGGGAGTATATTTAAACAAGTGCGCTCTGAAGTTTGTACCCTGCGGATAACAATGTTAAAGTAAAACTCTAAAATTCACCGTAAAGCCTCACAAATCAGTGTGATTGATGATGATGGCTTCCAACAAGGTGTGCAAAGTCCTTCCCTTTTGTATACAGTAGGTGCCTTTTAATCATATAGATACTTGGCAAAGAGCTCAGCTTCCTCGGAGAGAGAGAGAGAGAGAGAGAGAGAGAGAGAGAGAGAGAGCCACAGGAGTCCCTTCCGAGTGAATGGGACACGAAGTATGACCACGAAGGAAGCAAATGAGGAACCAAAATCAGCAAATTTAAAAAAAAATCTTAACCTAAATGCATATAAATTCTTGCAAATTCACGTGAAGGGAAAAGGACGATGGGGAGACAGTTCAGCCTCCTGCAGGCTGTGTGATTTTCCTCTCTCAGCATAAATCTGCCTTACTGCAAGGACACAATATGGACCGAGTGCATGGAGAACATACATGAAAAGCAACAGAGGAGAAATGGGATTTTAGACATCTCTCCATGGAATGTTAGTGGGTATTGTCCTCTCCACAGGATATCATCTGTACCAGAGGGATGATAAATGGCATTATGATGAGGACTGACTTCCTACACCGGGATCCGTTTTTTTACTCACATTGGTGTTTTACCAAAATCCGCGACCGTCGAAAATTGTGACCCTATGGCCGAAAGCACAGGAAGCGCCGCCCCACCGTCGTCGCGCGATGGCTTTGCGAAGGGACGACCACCCTCAGATACCGTTAATCTAATTCCAACCACACAAACCCACACCCGGTGTCCGCAGTCCGCCAGGAAACTTTGCTGGACTCTTCTCTGCTTTGTAATTTACGGAGGGGGAGAATTTTCGCAGGTCGCAGATTTTGGCGCAACACCTCCAGTCAAACTTCACCGCTGCGCACACACCGAGTCAGCCCGCCGCAGGTTCAGTCCACTCGTTTTCTTTTCCTCATCTCTCTGAACCGAGTACTTTCTGACCAAGTACTCAGTATTCAGCCATCGGCGAAGAGAGTAAGATACGAGAACTTCGGAATTAGAAACAAGTACAATGGATTTTTCTGTGTATATTTGTGGAAGCCGAACCGGAAGACCTCCCTGCTGATGGCCCTGACTGAGGTAAGTGCTGTAAGGTGTTGTGGGGGGTTTTGTCACTATCTTCAGATAAAATAATACAAATACAAGTGAAAGAAATGTTATGTTCGTAAAAAAACAAAACAACGATCATACCTTCATTTATAGAAGCTATAACAAGTGTTTTTAAACCAACTCGAAGGACTCGTTGCTGTCTCATAATGATGAGAAACAATGTGATGATAATCAGCTTAATTAAACATAAACTCCCACATTTCATTCGCATTCTCATCGTCACCTCTTTTATGAACACCTTAGCCTGTGATATTCTATACAGTCACAATCCTTTATTGTAAACCCCTGGTTTAAAGTTCACCTCGTGCAGACTGAGCCGACCTGGTTCAGTATTTCATCAGTTCACCTCGTGCAGACTGAGCAGACCTGGTTCAGTATTTCGTCAGGGTGGCAGAGGTGCATCTGAAGCATAAAGAGTTTGCCATAATTATGATAATGTTGAACTTACTGGCCTCGTCTCGACGGAGGAAGACTGATTCTGAGCAGGTCTCTGTCACACACACACCATACCACATTTTGATAATGAGGCAAAAAAACTGAAATAACCATTTCATTTGCTTGTTAAACATAATTTCATAAAAATTATGCTTTGCTTATACAATTATTGGCCATCCGTCATCAGAAATATAATGCTTTGTGTCCAGAAATGACACAGGGCAGATTAAAAGGCCAACGACATCATAAAAAGGCAGCAAATGGTTTTTTTCTTCGTTGAAGCTTGAATAATATGGTGGTAGAGGGCGTGGCTTGGCGTTGGCTGGAAGTGGAGAGAGGGAGCGGCAGTTTGCGGGACAGCAAACGCAATAGTATGTCGAATTAACGAACTGTGCGTTATGTACCGCAGTGAAGCTGGGCCCTGGACTGACTCAGACACGGACGGAACACGCCACGGCGGAAGACTGAGAAGGAGCCTGTGTTCCGCCGAAACCGTGTCCTTCCTTTCATCCAGAACCCCTCCAGTGGCAACAGCCTGCCACAGTGGTGGCCTGTACAGGATCAACAAGGAAGTCAGCCGACATCCTCTTCCTTAATCCACAGGGCCCAGCTTCAGCCTCTGCCCTTCCGATCCCACAAGGGGTGCAAGGGGGTATATATAGTATATATCAGGTTTTGGTGGATACGGGCTGCGTGCAGATCCTGATCCATTAAAGCTTGGTTCAGCCAGGGGCTTTGGTAAAGGCGTCGTGGGTGGAAATTTGTTGTGTGCATGGGAATACTCACAAGTATCCAGTGGTGACCATTGAAATAAGGCATCGTGGGGAAAAAGCGTAAAGTCCAGGCTGCGGTTAGCTCCCGCCTGTCGTGGTCCCTTAGGCCACCGGGGTTTGATAGGGTAGTTAGGAAGACGGCACGGCCGTGAGAGCGACAGCCAGGGTGGTGTGAGTGGTGCGCGGTACGAACTGGTGATGCTAGCTCATCCGAGCCGGGCGAGGGGGAGTCTACAGTGGCTCCAGTATCCAACGTTAGACTTCCTCATCGAGCAGATTCGGGATGATATTCTGCACTTTGCCTCTGAACGTGTAATGACCATCGATGGCCAACAGGTGCACCCGAACACCGCGCTCACTCACCCCTATTTTTCACTCATTAAGAGACTGGCTATATCGAGCGAGTGGCGACATTCAAACCGGGATAGAAACCACACAATTGTTAGTGCCAAAAAGCCATCGGGAACTGATCCTTCAAGCGGCTCGTCACAATCCCATGGCAGGTCACCTCAGTTATAATAATTACAACAACAAAAAAAAACTCAACCGGACGATGGCTCAATTCTACTGGCCGGGGAGTCACAGCGACGTGCGTCGATGGTGGGTGCTACTGAATGGATGGTCGTTGGCGCCGGTGGGCGGGAAACACTTTGCGTTTGAGGGGAAGCAGCAGGGTTGGAACGACAAACCCTCGCAAAGTGGTTTAACTTGCCGCAACGTGAACATGGCCGGGCAGGTAGGGCTACGGGTGGGGTGCTTTGAAGAGCCGCAATAACTACATGCCGTGCGTGTTGGCGCTCTCTGGCGCCCAGCAAAATTCACCTCTGCGTTGCTCACCTCGGGTTCGGGTGGAGTCGAGGCGGGCTGTACAGTCTGTGTTGCCAGCATGGATAGTGGGGAACATACTAATTGAGATGCTAATCCAGCTGCAGACTCCACCTGGAATGCTATTTCCACTGCCTTCGACAGAGTCAAATCATCAGGGGACATGAGCAGTTTCTCTCTGACTTTATGGTTACTGGTGTGTTCTGCCAGCTGGTCCCTTATTAGTTCATCTTCCAGAGCCCAAATTTACAGAGGCTAGCCAGACCCCTCAAGTCAGCTATGTAGTGATGTACTGACTCACCCGCGCGCTGCTGGCGCTGACGGAAAACAATCCGCCGGAGTATGACGCTCTGCGGAGCGGCAAAATGTCCAGCGAGCTTAGCAACACAAGCCGCGTATGTAGGAGTGGATCCGAGCGTCCTAAAGATCCGCTGACCCTCGCTGCCCAAGCTGTGTATCAGCAGGGCTCTCTGCCGTGAGTCTTCCACGTCCACCAAACCCGCAGCCGCGATGAATGTCTCGAACGATTCATGCCAGCGAGTCCAAGGAACTGGTGGTTCGCCGGGTAGAGCCAGGAAGGGAGAGAGAGGCGTGAGTGAAAACTCCATCTTCGTCGCCAATGTTGTGTCCAGCAAAACTCGGACCACGACTTTGAATCAAACTGTGTTTATTGCTGCCACAGTAAACGTCACATACACGTACAGCCTAGCATCAACCACGTCCCGTGTCACTGCCGTAAACCGACTGCCGTAAACCGGCTGTAGTAAAACTTAAAGCTGCAGTGTCCTAGACTACAGTCACACTGTTGTGACTTATACACAACACTACTGGCAGATTCCTTTGTTGCCAGAGTCTAAGGAGAAAATGGCTTTCTCTACGCCGGACGGTTTGTACCAGTTCGTGACACTTCTGTCTGGGCTGTTCAGGACTCCAGCCATGTTTCATTGCCTCATGGACTGGGTGCTGCGGTCTACTTGGATGGTATCATTCACAGTAGCAGTTGGGACCAGCATATGCGACAGGTGGTGGTGGTGCTTGACTCTTTGAGGTGGGCGGGGCTCACGGCTAACCCGAAGAAGTGTGTGTGTGTGGTCGAGTGGCGGGAGGCACAGGATATCTGGAGTACCACTTGGGCGGCGGGCTGGTGAGTCTCCAAGTAGATAAGATGACAGTGATTGCAGCCAGCCCAAGGCCTGAGATGAACAAGCAGGTGAGGGCATTCTTGGGACAGGGTGACCGACCTCAGCTGAAAGGCTGCCTCAGATCCGGTCCAGTGGACGGATGGAGCAGTGTCAGGTGGCATTCGAGAGGTTTAAAAAAGCCCTCCGTAGGGAGCTGCTGTTCCACACTCATAACTTGTCGCTCCATTTTGTTCCACAGACCAACACGTTGGACAGAGGACTAGGGGCCGTTTTGTCCCAGGAGGTGGAGGGAGTCGATCGCCCAGTGCTGTATATTAGTCGTAAATTGGCAGAGAGGGAGCGGAAGTACAGCACCGTGGAGAAAGTGTCTAGCCATCAGATGGAGATGGGCGATTGGCGTCCTCTGTTTCTACCTCCTGGGGTGCTCATTCACCCTGTGTTTGGACCATGCCCCGCTCTAGTGGCTCCACCACATGAAGGATGCCAACACGTGTATCACCCACTGGTATCAACTCAGACTGGAAAGAGTGAGGCAGAAGCTCCAGCACGTGAGCGCACTGGCCTGTGCGTTGTGAGAGACATTTTAAATAAAAGCCTGTTTCGCTGAAACCGTGTCCTTCCTTTCATCCAGAACCCGTCCAGTGGCAACAGCCTGCCGCAAATATTTTCAAAACCTCTAGAAAATGTCTTGATGCAGTATTAACTTGAATTTTCTGGGAGACCTGCAAGGCCACGAGCAACATAATTGACTCCACCTGATGTAAATCTTCCTCTCTGTCTCTCTCTGTCTGTCCCTCTATCTGTCTCTCGCTCTGTTTATCTCACAGGATTCTTTACAGTTTGAAGATCTGCCATTCCTTCAGTCTTTACCTCAGTCTGGATGGATTACTTCCACATTATCCTGCATTAATCTAACATCCCATCCAGTTAGGATACAAACTGTTCCCTGCTACCTCTGCTGCTGTTTGATGAGTCCTCATCTCTCCATCACTGTCCAGGGAAATTATGAATGATAACGTATAGGCCTGTAGAGTTGCAGGAATATCTCAGAAGAACGATGAAAACTACTCAGAAAATTAAATTTTAGCCATTAACAGAGACACTGATGGGGTCTTCTCTGAGACGCAGGCCAGCCGTGGTTCGTGCCTCCTGTGGCTCTCTTCACCTTGTGGTAACATTTTGGCTTGTATGGCCAATGATGACGATGACAGCAGCTTCTGTTTGTCCGAAGAGCTGCCACTGTACGGAGAGGAACGGCGTGGTGGTGCAGTGCACCTCAAGCAACCTGGAGAGCATTCCGTCCAGTTTACCCCGAGACACCGTGGTCCTCCTGCTGTCCTCCAACCAAATCAGACACGTCCCCAGTGGTGCCTTCAAAGACCTGGACCGCCTCAGGGAGCTGGATCTGTCACACAACTTCATCAGGAGCCTGGAGGATGGTGCCTTCCAGGGTCTGTCCAAGGGGCTGCGCTCACTGGACCTTTTTGACAACAAGCTCAGCAGAGTGCCTAAGGACACCTTTGCCAAGCTGCATGCCCACATACGCCTCTCCAACAACCCCTGGCACTGTGAGTGCTCCCTGCAGGAGATGCTGAGGGAGCTGAGGCTGGACCCCGAGACTGCCAATGAGGTGAGCTGCTTGACTTCAGTACAGGAGGAGTACGCAGGCCAGCCAGTGATCCAGGTTCTGGACGCCGGTATCAACTTCTGCAACTTTCACCACAAGACAACAGATGTGGCCATGTTTGTGGCCATGTTCTGCTGGTTCTCTATGGTGATAGCTTACATCATCTACTACGTCAGGCACAACCAGGAAGACGCCAGGAGGCACATGGAGTATCTCAAATCACTTCCCAGCGCCTCCCACATCAACAAGGACTACGACATGGCTAGCAGCATGCTCTGATGTGTGTGTGTGTGTGTGTGTGTGTGTGTGTGTGTGTGACTGGTCTGTAGCAGTCGTTAATGCCTGGACATACAGACCTGAAGGAGAAAGCAGACAGGGCCCAATTCGCCATGCAGCAGCTTCAACTCTGTGTGTTGCTTAAGCGTTTAACCCTCGTGACTTGTGTACCGGAACTGGTATCTAAAAACGAGACCAGCCTTCTCCTTCTTCCGGAAGGCTAGATTTCTGTTGCTTTTTGTTTGTTTTGTGGCCTCTCTCTTGGTTTATTGGCATTTGATTTGTGTTATTAAATAAATTTCTAATGTCTCCTTATAGATCCATTTTCCTCGCTTCTTTTTCCCCAGGTTAAAGTTTATTATTATCGCCTAATCCCTTGGACTTCCCGAGGGACGTAACAGACACCTAACCCAGACCTAAACTAATCCACACCAACCCAGACCTAAACTAATCCCCATCTAACCCAGATCTAAACTAATCCCCGTCTAACCAGACCTAAACTAATCCCCATCTAACCCAGATCTAAACTAATCCCCGTCTAACCAGACCTAAACTAATCCCTATCTAACCCAGACCTAAACTAATCCCCGCCTAACCAGACCTAAACTAATCCTCATCAAACCAGACCTAAACTAATCCCCATCTAACCCAGACCTAAACTAATCCCCGTCTAACCAGACCTAAACTAATCCCCATCTAACACAGACCTAAACTAATCGCCATCTAACCCAGATCTAAACTAATCCACACCTAACCCAGACCTAAACTAATCCACACCTAACCCAGACATAAACTAATCCACACCTAACCCAGACCTAAACTAATTCACACCTAACACAGACATAAACTAATCTCTATCTAACCAGACCTAAACTAATCCCCATCTAACCAGACCTAAACTAATCCCTATCGAACCAGACCTAAACTAATCCACACCTAACCAGACCTAAACTAATCCCTATCTAACCAGACTTAAACTAATCACCATCTAACCAGACCTTAACTAATCCCTATCTAACCAGAACTAAACTAATCCACACCTAACCGAGACCTGAACTAATCCCCATCTAACCCAGACCTAAACTAATTCACACCTAACCAGACCTAAACTAATCCCCATCTAACCAGACCTAAACTAATCCCTATCGAACCAGACCTAAACTAATCCACACCTAACCAGACCTAAACTAATCCCCATCTAACCAGACTTAAACTAATCACCATCTAACCAGACCTTAACTAATCCCTATCTAACCAGACCTCAACTAATCCAAACCTAACCGAGACCTAAACTAATCCCCATCTAACCCAGACCTAAACTAATTCCCACCTAACCAGACCTAAACTAATCCCCATCTAACCAGACCTAAACTAATCCCTATCTAACCAGACCTAAACAAATCCACACCTAACCCAGATCTAAATTAATCCACACCTAACCCTGACCTAAACTAATCCACACCTAACCCAGACCTAAACTAATCCCCATCTAACCAAGCCTAAACTAATCCCTATCTAACCAGACCTAAACTAATCCCCATCTAACCAGACCTAAACTAATCCCTATCTAACCAGACCTAAACTAATCCCCATCTAATCAGACCTAAACTAATCCACACCTAACCCAGACCTAAACTAATCCCCATCTAACCCAGACCTAAACTAATTCACACCTAACCCCGACCTAAACTAATCCCCATCTAACCCACATCTACTATCAGTCATAAATCTCATTGCTGAATAATAGACATTCATCACAGAGAGAAAGCGTGTGAATACCAAATGAATGTCAATGTGTATACGAGACAGAACTAGTAGTATCCGAAGAGGCATCTCTTTTCAGGATGCAAAAGTTAAAACATTCCCAGGATAAAATTCTAAGATAAAGCTGTTGAGGAATCAGGGGTCATTTTCTATGATAAACGTATCTTTTTTCACACCGCCTTGATCATCTTTCATCAGGAAATTTATAATTACAGGTAATATATCCAGATGATGTGCAGAATACGCCCTCACATCAACCCACACATCACAGCTTTTACCAGCCGTTCCACAGCTTCTTCTGAGAGCTATTGAAAAGGTTTAATAGTGATATTTTAAGCTAAAGAACATCGTGGTCCTTGATCCCACCCTCTCCCTGGAGCCACATATCCGCCAAATGGTCAAATCCTCCTTCTACCACCTTTGCAACATCGCAAAAATAAGAGCCTCTCTCACACGCCCTGCTGCTGAGATACTGATCCATGCCTTCATCTCCTCCCGCCTTGATTACTGCAACTCACTTCTCTATGGCATCAGTGCTAGCTCTATCAAGAGACTCCAATTGGTCCAGAACGCATCCGCCCTACTTTTAACTTTCACCAAATCCTGGCACCACATCACCCCAGTCCTAAAAGATCTCCACTGGCTACCCATCTCCCACCGGATCAATTACAAACTCCTGGTTCTTACCTATAAAGCCCTTCACAAATTGGTTCCCCCATACCTCACCGATCTCCTCTCCCCCTACCAACCCTCTCGGTCCCTCAGATCCACATCAGCCTCCCTTCTCTCTACCCCCAGATCCAACCTCCGCGGCTTTGGTGACCGAGCCTTCTCCAGAGCAGCTCCCAGGCTCTGGAACTCACTTCCCCAAATCATTAGAGACTCAGAATCCCTCTCACTCTTCCAATCCCATCTCAAGACACACCTTTTCTCCATTGCCTTCTCATGCCCCCCAAACCGCTCATACACCCCTGGACTGGGGCAGGCTGGGGACTGAGCGCTTGACCTGCATCTGTGATTTATGTGATTTATATGTTTGTTTTTCTTTCCCTTTATATCTGTCCAAGTGGGAGAGTACTGCTGGCGTCGTCTGTGGCTGCCGCTTCTCCCTCTCGTAGCCCCCCTTCCCATCCACCCCTGTATGTCTGTGTTATGTTCATCTGTCGTCTTGTTTCACTCCATTTATTGTAAAGCGACTTTGAGTACTTGAAAAGCGCTATATAAGATTGATTTATTATTATTATTATTATTCAAGCTCAATAAAATGGAGATGAAAAATTAATTTCAAACCCCATTTTCAGAAGAGTTTTAGAGGAGCTGACACACAAGGCTTTACATTTTAACATGCGTCTCCAATCTGTCAAGTCAAATGAGGATCAATACAATAACCCATCATCCTGAACATGCATTCAGCTGGAACTGCTAATAAATGCGTTCGTTCAATCCGTCAGCATCTTAAAGTGACGACTGTCGTAAAGGCTTTCTCCAGAAATCAACCACATCTGACAAAAGGAAAAGAAATAATTTGGTCAATTATCTGCTAATTGCTAATAAAAGACAAATTTTCAATTCACAAACTTGTGAAAATAATCTGTGCCAGTAATCCCCAGAGGGTTTTTCTGCAGAGGTATGGCCGTCATCCAGCTCTGTCCACACGTTTCATATGGAGGACGAGACACTTCATCTCCGTCTCTGATGAAAAACTTTGACCTTCAGGAGTTTCTTAATAATTGGTTCTTGCCTCCCGACGAAAACTTCAATTCACCCGATTAGATTAGTCTGCCCCAACCGCTGAGGAAATGTCTTCTTAGATTTATTTTCAAAAGGAAATCCATACAGGGAAGCTTGGGGGAATTTACTGCACCAAACTTGTTTCTGGTTGGAGAAAATGACTTCTGTGTCACGCTGCATGCAACACAACTCCCAACCTGCAGCCGCAGGAAGGAAGACTAATGGACCAAAAGGCCGTTCAGTCCAGTGTCCTCATTTCAATACACTTATAGGCTGACAGTGAACCTTGCCCAGATAGCAAAATTGCTATGGCCCGGACCCGTCCCACACCCGACACTTCATCCGGCCCACATACCACGTGGAATGACGGCACTTTGGCGGTCGGCTCCTGTTTGCCAGATCTGAGCCAGAACCAAGCCATAGCAATGCCGCATGTGCCACATATTTGCCAAAGGTGGCCCATATTTGTTTTGTGATATTCGGGCCATATTCACCATTTACCACACGGGCCACTTCAGGGTCACATCCAGATCACATGTTGCTGAGAGCACCGCATCTTTGCCAAAAAAGGCCCACATTTAATTTGGCATTTTGGGCCATGTTTGCTATTATACATGTGGGCCACTTCAGACTCACATCCATTTTGTCAGGGCCAGAAGAAGGCCACCAGTGCCGCATCATTGCCTGAAGTGGCCCACATCCAGATGCTATCTGGGCAGAAAACAGACTAATAAAATGAAATGGGAGTTTTCTGCTGGCCTTCTTTGGACCAAGAATCAGAATCAGAAACACGCACTCCACACGACGACACCAAAAATGCAGTCAAGGCTAGGCGAGGCCGCTGCCAGACCACCCTCGGTGTTATCGGAACCGCCGGTCTGCATAGGCTGGGAGCTCGCTTAGCCTGCCCTGCTTCCGCGTCCTGTCAGACTGCCTTGGTGTTTCCTCTTCTGGCACAGCTCCAGGCAGGACCGTGATCCCTGCGCTCACAGGATGCAGCAGACTAAGCTCTCCTAGCCAATCCAGCGCCAGCTCTCCCAGCCATCAAATAAAGACACACTTAGACGCAGACGTGGACAAAGACACTGCATGGACGGTACTGGGTGAGGCCGCCGCAAACATGAATTTTCACTGCCATCTTCTCACACCGGAAGCAGGAAGAGTCTGAATACTCTCATGTCTTCTATACAAGCTGCATCCAAGTAGACAACAGAAAGACAAACAGCTGTCAAACAACCTGTTTTACAAAAGTTCTGTGTGTCTCCATCACATTGTCGTTTAATACACGCAGTCATCTCACCTTTTTATACCACAACAGGTGTCCAAATACCATAACACGTGAGAACAGGTCCCCTCAGGAACCTACTGGTCTTAGTAACTGTTTCCAGATCTGTCACAGAGACACCAAATGTCTTCAATCTGGGAGTTTGAACGATATTTTCCTTTTAGTAAACGACAAGGAACTGAAGTGATGACATAAACGTGTGACCTCTGACTTTTTTCTGCATTTCACTGTGGGCCGAGGCACAAATGGCAAGCCTTCAAGCATCATCGAATAGACTCAGCACCACAGTTAGCCTGAGAGGCTGGTAGCACCATGAGTAATACCACAGCTCTAAATATGGAGCCCATACATCTTGGCCCGTTGGTCTGGATGAGGGCAGGATATTAATACCGGTGTCGGGGGACCATCCAAAATAGTCTCACCCTGCGAACAGATCGAATCTATAAATCTAATGAATCTTTGCTGAAGGCCGACAGGGTGAAGTTCATGGCACTTGTAATAACGAATTATTAAAATAATCCCTGAAAACCATTAGATGGATTCATCTGTCCACGTTATCTGAGAAATCTTTCATATATGAAGATGATACATTCAGTTTCTGTGTTCACGGACCGAGGAAATAAAGAGTTTTCCTGCCAGCTGCTGGTTTCTGTCTTTCTGATGGTTTAAAAAAAAAACACACAACACATTATTAACCCTGTATTGTCCTGGAATGGTCACAGTATTAACTACAGTTCGAAACACTTTATGTAACAAACCTCAGGGCTCCATTCACATTGAAATGAATGAAATAATATCAATTAGCCAAGAATAGAGGAGGTCAATGTGTCTCTCAATAGAAGGTGAATGGCACATGATTAAAGGAATAGTTCGTAATTCTTACGCTCCGTCTCAGTGACATACTCTCCTCTCATTTATGTAGCTTTCATTTTCTCAGTCATCCATTTTTCTCTTACTGGACACACAGATTCAGCTTGTCATCTGCAGATCAATGTAATCAATGGAGCACAAATCCACAATCCTCGTTAAGTGAAGAAAACCATGGGTCAGACCAGCCAACATGATGCTCACATGATGCTAACGTGATGCTAACATGATGCTAACGTGATGCTACAGCAGGCTATCATACTCAATTCCACAGTTCATTTTAAAACTTTACACTAGATTTTATTGCTAAATTCCCTCCTAGTGTTGTTCCAGTTATTCAGCCTCCAACCAGGGACGGTTTACACCTGGTACAACAGGTGAATGTCGGGAACTCCCTGCTAGCACAGAAAACCAGCAGCACTGCTGGGACCTGGTTGCAGGGCTCTCAAGTTTTGAACTGAGTTCAGAGTGAGATTTTGGCGGCGGCGGTGGTGGGGGTTTGGTTGGGGTGGGGACGGGGGTCTGATCTGATAAATGACACATAAATGCATACAAATAAAAATATTTATTTAATTCATCATTTTTTAGTGCAGGGAGAACTAAATTATTATCATGGCTTTTTCTCTGATTTTTACATTTTATTTTGATAGAATACTTAAATCTGAGACCACACTTAACATTTAAAAATAACATAACTTCTGTCACATGAAATGTTATAATAACATAAATGTATAGAAACCTGTAGGTAATCTGCTGCTCTGTAACAGCTGCTGTGAGCTTTTCTAACCTCACCTGAGATTCTGGCTTTCAGTTTGTGTATTTCATGACGCAGACCCACAGTGATGCTCACACTATCTCAAAAACTTTGTATTTTTTTTTTCATTCAGCTCCTGAACTAAGATCTCAGATCTTTCACTATGACATCAGAGCTCACCTGAGAGGCTGCAGCTCACCTGTGTGTCTGTGTGTCTCTGTGCTGCTCAGGCTGCTGCTGACAGGATTTTCAGAATAAAATGATGCCTGATAGTCAAACAAATCAGTTGGACAAGCTGTGACTAGTTTAGCTTATAAATAATACTCATGTCTTACTACAATACAAGTAGCAGCACATTAATGTCACAGATACTATAATAACTCTGCTCTTGAGCCACTAATGGAAAAGGAAGGGTTGGCATTAAATAGTAAATAATTCTCACACTAATTTTAAAGATTAATATTTGGATTAATTACAGAACATTCTCAGTTAATCATGTGTAAACAGTTACTGACACTTTGGTTCTTCTTTAAAAAGGATCAGATGTCTTCATTTGCTTTTAAGGGGAATTTTCACCAACATTAAAGTTGTTTAATTATCAACATGTCTGAGCAACAATCGCAAATTAGCTAACATCACCTAACGCCAGAAATTAATATATCAGTATCTTAGTTTAGTTTCAGGGGAAGTCGTTTTAAATTCTGTGACGTTTGAAATGTTTAAACTTTAAATACTGATCGCTGCAGATTCTCCACCTCACAGACTCCTCTGCACCTGTTGCTAGGCAACACGTAGCAGTGCCTTGCCATTAACATCGCTGATAAAGCAGCTGGCTTGCTTGAGATCGGTAAAAATATAATACACAACAGTTCATCAACACGCAAACCTACCACAGAAAACCGGACATTTTCATGAATTTATAACCCCCCCCCCCCTGCCCGGGGAAAAGAGGCCGTTTGGTCACCCTAAGCTAGCTAGGCTAGTTCACACACTGGTTAAACCAACTGCCTGGACACAATATTCATAGAGAGTAAAAAGAGACAATATTCCCCAGCAACGGAAATCAAATGATGAGATAACTTACTGTACACATAGGATATGGTCTTCTCCCACGTCGTTGTCGTCCTACTTCGGATTTGTGACTAAATTAGTAGATAGCTGTCCTCGTCTGTCAAGTTGTTGTAGCGGGAATATCTAAATCTTACCCGGATACAGCAATGCTATTATTTGATTGGCTGTTCGGCAGCTATATTCTTTCATTTGATTGGCTGGTGCGTGGCAGGCCCTTCTCAACGCTATGGGGAATCCACTTGATTGCTACCTGTTCCACTGTTATAAAAAATAGCGGCGCAACTTGGTGGGCGTTACCCTGGTTCTCTGCGTGAGAAATACAAGGTGTGGCGTGTGAGCGTGTGAGCGAGTTGAAATGCGTGTGTCTCACGCCCAATGCGTGAGACTTGAGAGCCCTGTGGTTGAGATCCACTGGAATACCACTGGGCGTCATCAGAGTTCTGCTTTGTTCTTAAAGTTATGACATCATTTTAATCACTGGCTTCATTTTGTAGATTTGAGACACAGGACCGCTGGACTCAGCTTTACAACAGTGTCTTATGGGACCAGTTGCATAAAAAAGAAGCCGAATTATCCTTTAAGAGACCTCAGTCAGCCTTCGCTTAGTGGGAGTTGAGTTGTAATGGATTACAAACGTTCAAAGTAAATTCTCATTTTACCATTCTCCAACATGCTGTCGTTGATTTATATTGGACTTTATTGACCCTGTTTCATTTCATGTACTTGCGTACACACAAAAAAAACACAATTTTGTTTCCCCCAGCCCACAGCAGTGCAACACAAAAGACAAAAACACACATCCAAAACATCCCCAAAACAACACCACCAAAAATATACATAAACAGAGACAACAAAGCAAGAAAAAAAACCCACAAACAGTTAACAACACAGTCCAAAAATCCCACTGTCCAGAGAACGAACGCCAGCCAGGATGACTGCATGGGCTAGCAGTTAGCTTAGCCTGCCCTCCTTCCGCGTCCTGTCAGAACACCTTTGGTGTTTCCTCTTCGGGCGTAGCTCCAGGTAGGGCCATGGTCCCTGGCCCACCGGACACAGCAGACCAGGCTCTCCCAGCCAATCCAGCACCAGCTCTCCCAGCCATCAAATGAAATCAACAATCAAAATAAAAACTTCACACTTAGACACTGCAGTCGGTACTGGGTGTGGCCGCCGCAAACATGAGTTTGTGCAGCCATCTTCCCCGAACGCACGCACGCACGCACGCACGCACTCGCTCTCTCTCTCTCTCTCTCTCTCTCTCTCTCTCTCTCTCTCTCTCTCTCTCTCTCTCTCTCTCTCTCTCTCTCTCTCTCTCTCTCTCTCTCTCTCTCTCTCTCAGGTATTTTTGAGGAAGTCCCTAAGGGCCAACCCATCTCTGTGTCTCCACTCGTTAAGGTTGACCTTCACCAGGATGGAGAACGTATACCTCCGCTGGCAGCCAGGCGAGTTTCATTTTCTATTCAAGGACAAAAACTCGTGAGTTTGTCCAACAGTACAGTTCTGCTGTGTCTTCAGATCCACGCAGTGGGTTCTGAATATGGTCCACTAATTGAATTCAACAGTGAAAGAGCCTCTGGTAGCTGAGGAGGGCTGCTGGGTTGCGGGGCATCATGGCCAGTGGCAGATTTAGTTACCTGCATGTAAAAGCTGTTTTCTGTGGAAAGTAAAACCTCGGCTTTGTTAGCCAGACTGGTACCAGCCGTACAGAGGTGTTTTTACTGTCATCTGTCCTTCACGGATCAGTGTTTACACAGTCAGATGGATCAACACACCTCATCGTAAACTTCCTTCCCTTCCTCTGCCTTTTTCTGTCTCTCTGTACATTCAGTGACTGCTCATTTTACGTATCTTTGTGGCTGACATGTATAATTTGAACACACACACACAAACACACACACAAACACACACACACACACACACACACACACACACACACACACACACACACACACACACACACACACACACACACACACACACACACTGTTTGTCCATAGGATGGGGGCGTTTACTGTTCTCCAGTCACACAATGAGAAACGGGCGAAGGGAGTAAAGCATCAGAGTATGTGTTGTCTGTAGACTGGAGAGTTTAGAACAGTGTGTCAGTTACTCAGCATTTGCATGAACATTGATTTAACTGAAATATTTCACACATCTCTAAGTTGTACTACATGTGATTTTTTTTTCTTTTATAAAACCATACGGACGCTACACGTCCTCTGGTGTCATCAGTGTTTTTAGGTTTGTGTACAGATCCAGGATCAGCTTTCTGATGTAGTAAAAAAAAAAGGCTGTGGGTTTCTTTTTATTCTAGGTGATTGAGAAGTGATTGTCTTGTGAATTGACCAGCTAGAGATGAGTCAGATGTCTCAAGCAGGGACAGAGAGACTAGATAAAAAAAAATTTAAAGATAATTTTTTTGGCATTTTCCACCTTTTTGACTGGCTAGTGACAGTAGAGAGAGAGACAGGAGATGACATGCAGCAAAGGGCCCACGCCGGATTCAAACCCAAGCCGCTGCCTAAAGGACTCAGCCTTATGTGGTACCCCTCTACCAGGTGAGTCACCGGGGCGCCCCGATAATGATTCTGATCTGTCTGTCTCTAGATGGATCTTTGTGTAACAAGGGATCATGTAAAGAGGTTGACACGTCCAGGGTTCGGGTAAATAAACTAACCTCGTCTTTCTCTTCAGAAACCAGCTCCATCCACACGGACCACTGCATCGGGACAGACGTGAGGGTCTACCTTGGGGTCTTGTTCACGAGTGAGGGTAGGATGGAGCAGGAGATTGACAGGTGGATTGGTGCAGCATCAGCAGTAATGTGGCTGTTGTATCAGACCGTTGTGGTGAAGAGGGAGCTGAGCCGGAACACAGAGCTCTCAATTTACCAGGCAGTCTTCATTCCACCCCTCACCTATGGTCATGAGCTTTGGGTAGTGACCGAAAGAGTGAGATCGCGGGTACAAGCGGCTGAAATGAGTTTCCCTCCATAGGGTGTCTGGGCTCAGCCTTAGAGATAGGGTGAGGAGCTCGAACATCCAGAGGGAGCTCGGAGTAGAGCCGCTGCTCCTTCACGTCGAAAGGAGCCAGTTGAGGTTGTTCGGGCATTTGATTAAGATGCCTCCTGGGCGCCTTCCTTTGGAGGTTTACCGGGCACGACCAACTGGGAGGAGACCCTGGGGTAGACCCAGAACTCACTGGAGGGACTACATGTCCAATCTGGCGTTGGAACGCCTTGGGATCCCCCAGGAGGACCTGGAGGGGGTTGCTGGGGAGAGGGACATCTGGAGCGCCCTACTTAGCTTGCTGCCACCGCGACCCGACCCCGGAGAAGCGGCTGATGATGAGATGAGATGAGGCCATTTGTTATTTCAATAGCGGCCAACAGCCGTCCATGCACTGACAACACAACTGGCAGACATGGTGTCATGACACTGACAGATCTTTATATCGGATGTAAATATAAACCAGTAAACACACATGTGAACACAGACATATCTCTGTCCAAATTGACTTTTTTGAACAGTTCTTTGGTTGGTACCTTTGCTGGTGACGTTCATCTGGACAGCGGCGTGTTAGATGGCGTGTGTCTCATGAGCGTTGCAGCATCATTCAGACGCTTCCAGAGATCTGAATCCAACCAAACATACAAACGACGGACCGCCGTGTGAACATCCGGAGCTGTATAAACCTGTCCTCATGACGGCCAGAGAGAGAAAAACATGAATGTAAAAGAGTCAGTCTTTGTTTGTGCTTGCAGAGATCTCAACTTCTGAACAGCTGATTTACAATTAAGATTTCCAGTCTGAATGCAAAATAAAATCATTGCGAGCTTTCCCGAGGATTCCCAGTTCACATGTAGAGCATGATACAACATTTGCAGTGAAGCAGCAGCTGCAACTCGTCTGCGAGTTAAGTCCCTCTGATGAAAACAGTCTCACTTCTCCAACACGTCCTCGGTGTCCACAGTGACCTTTATCTGCTATACGTTAGAGAATGAAGCAGCGCTCCAACTTTCTAACCGGCCTGGAAAACGTATGAAGAGCTTTCATTTATGTTGACATTTTGGGAAGGAAGGAGTTTTATACAAATCAAACACACCCAGACTGGTTGTAATGTTTTACCATGTGAACAGCAGTTATCTCACCCACATGTCTCTTCCCATCATGCATTTGTTTTTAGTCTTACAAACAGATTTATAGTTACATTGCTCCTGTCACATAACAAGGGGATTTTGAATAATTTTTTTGTTAAACGTATTCCTGTTTAAAGTCCTTGTGACTGATCACATGTATGTCAGCGAGGATTTTCCCATTACGGAAGCATTCCTGTAGTCTGACTCCCTGACTTAACATCACTGCTGGGAAAAAAGACAAGATTTGCCTGCTGGAAAGAAGGATGTATAAAATTTATTCAAGAAGTTAAATTTGGGGTGTCCGGGTAGCGTAGTGGTCTATTCCATTGCCTACCAACACAGGGATCGCTGGTTTGAATCCACGTGTCACCTCTGGTTTGGTCGGGCATCCCTACAGACACAATTGGCCGTATCTGCGGGTGGGAAGCCGGATGTGGGTATGTGTCCTGGTCACTGCACTAGCGCCTCCTCTGGTCAGTCGGGGTGCCTGTTCAGTGGGGAGGGGGAACAGTGTGATCCTCCCACGCGCTACGTCCCCCTGGTGAAACTCCTCACTGTCAGGTGAAAAGAAGCGGCTGGTGACTCCACATGTATTGGAGGAGGCATGTGGTAGTCTGCAGCCCTCCCCGGATCAGCAGAGGGGGCAGAGCAGCAACCGGGACGGCTCAGAAGAGTGGGGTAATTGGCTGGATGCAATTGAGGAGAAAAAAAAGGGGGGGGGAAAGAGGTTAAAGTTGATGAGTCTCAGCTCATAACCAGCCTCATGTGATTTGACATGTTTGATACAAAATCCCTCAAATTCAGCCGGAAACCAGAAAAAGGCTCATGTCTGTCCATCGGCTGTTTGTGTTCAGATGAATTTAAACATGAAGTCTGCGTGCTGCAAGTCAAAGGTCACACGTGGTCTGTTTTCAGCTTTCCCTTTCATCAAACCACTAGGTCCTCCACGGGCCGGCGGCCCAGAAACCAGAAGTGGCCCTTGCCCTGTGTGGATCTGGCGGGCGAGCCTCGGCTGGACAGCCGGTCTGAGGTGGCGGCAGTAGAGGGCACCGCAGCCCCATGTAGTTCCCGTCCGCCGGACAGAGGAGTCGGGCCCCGGCGGTGGCCATCAAGCGGCGGGTGGGTGCTGATTTGAGAGGACGGCAGGCTCTTCATGAGGCCGCGGGCACGAAGCTCATACAACTCCATCGACGTCTTCCTGTACCTGAGAAGAAGAACGGATGCTCGGGTCACTTTCCTTCAACTTCACAAAGAACAAGACGGAGACGTCTGGACTTGAGACTCAACTTGGACTCATCTGCTTTAATTCAGTCACTTTAATTCATGTTAGTTAGCGGGCATGGTTACAAGACCTGCATCATGACAGTTATGAGGACTCGACTTGAGACTTGCAGCAACAGACTTAAAACAGCTCTGGAAGACATGAAGGCCCCAAAATAATACATGTAATTCATGTATTATTCAAAATAATTAATTTTCAATGAATCAAACACTTATTGCTCAAATCTAAAGATGACTATTAAAACAACTGAGTGCTTGGCAGTATAAGATGAAATAGAAAATAACATACAAACAGTAATAAATGTCCAAAATGCCTTTACTCAGCCCAGCGATGTGCTTTAAAGTTGATCCCCCCCTTTTTTCTCTCCAATTGTATCCGGCCAATTATCCCACTCTTCTGAGCCGTCCCAGTCACTGCTCCACCCCCTCTGCTGAACCGGGGAGGGCTGCAAACTACCACATGCCTCCTCCCGTACATGTGGAGTCACCAGCCGCGTCTTTTCACCTGACAGTCAGGAGTTTCACCAGGGGGATGTAGCACGTGGGAGGATCACGCTATTCCCCCCAGTTCCCACTCCCCCCTGAACAGGCACCCCGACTGACCAGGGGAGGCGCTAGTGCAGTGACCAGGACACATACCCAAATCTGGCTTCCTACCTACAGACACGGCCAACTGTGTCTGTAGGGATGCCTGACCAAGCCGGAGGTAACACAGGGATTCAAACCAGCGATCCCCATTTTGGTAGGCAACAGAATAGACCACTATGCCACCAGGACGCCCCTAGAGCTGAATTTTTAAGCAAAATGTTCACATATTGACCTGGGATTAAACAGTTCATGTGAACTCACATTCTCAGCAGTAAGGAGGAGAGAACAACAGAGACGGAGGAGGCGGCCATCGCACCCGAACCCATCCATGGCTGCAGGACCAGGCCAGCTGGCATAAACACACCTAGAACACACACACACACACACACACACACACACACACACACACACAATCACAACCTAGACAGCACACTTGAGCAGTCACTCTTGACCACAAGGGGGCAGTCTATTCATACAGTAACAATTTAACAGACACATGAGGTGTTGTGGGTTCTATATGGTAGACAGGACAGTTTTACTATTTTACAGCAGTTGACAGAAACAAGGTGATCTTCTGGAGCATGAAGATCTGCCCACTTCAATTTCCTGCTGATTTATACGTTTTTTTCCTTCACATTTCACTGCCATTATCTGAATAAATGGGGTCTGAGTATCATTATAGGAGGACAACATGTTCTCTTCTTTACTTCACCTGTTCTCTTCTTAACTCTTTACGAGTAAATCTTGTTGTAATGTGATAAACGGGGCCTGTCACCCCCTTTGTGTTGGTCTGCAGTCACTGTGTCATCACATAGACAGTTCTCACCTGCCGCGATGGGGATTCCTAGGAGATTGTAGATGAGAGCAAAGACAAAGTTGATCCGTATCCTCCGCACCGTCTTCTTTGACAGCTCGATGCTAGCCACCACATCCAGCAGGTCGTTCTGAAACGGTTCAAATGGACAAAACAGAGCCAGTGTCCCTCATGTCAACATAGACAGATGGTCAAGTGTCTGGTTTGGGCTCAGTGCATGTTTCAGAATCTCAGTGTGTTTAGATACCATCTGAATTCACACATGGGCTGACTTCAAATTTGCTTTATCAGAAACACATAAGAAAAAGCCGTGTTATAACAGCAAATATCACTTTATCATTATTCAAATCTATCAGTCTTGCAGAAACGGTAAAATCGTTGTGAAAGTGCAGATGTCACATTTTTTCAGCAAGAGAATATCTCAAGTCAAGTCAAGTAGGTCTCATTTGTCCCCAGAGGGGCAACCATTGTGTAGAAGCGGCAACATTTAAACACACAAACACTCCACAGAACACACAAGGCAAATAAATACAAATAAGTACAACATGTCGTGAGGAGAACAAACCCACCAAGAAGCAATGCAGCAGTAAGCAGTGCCAACAGTGTTTATCCAGGTGGCGCTGGTACCACCTCTTCCTGCTGGAGTCTAGCAGGGAAATGGCTGAGGGAAGGAAGGCGTGTTTGTGTCTGTTGGTTTTGACTACTGGGTATCTGAAGCGGGAACCAGAAGGTGAGGTCTGAAACTCTAGGTGCTGTCAGACAGGATGGATTCTGCTTCACTTCACATCTGTTTGTTGTGTAAGTCAGACTGTTGGGTACCTGTGATACTACTGCAGACAGTGATCACCTTTGTTAGTGCATTTTTCTGTTGAAGACTGAGAGAGGTGTCGTCCGGATGGCGTGGCGGTCTATTCCGTTGCCTACCAACACGGGGATCGCCAGCTCGAATCCCGATGTTACCGCCGGCTTGGTTGGGCTTCCCTACAGACACAATTGGCCGTGTCTGCGGGTGGGAAGCCGGATGTGGGTATCTGTCCTGGTCACTGCACTAGCACCTCCTCTGGTTGGTTGGGGCACCTGTTCAGAGGGGAGGGGAAACTGGGGGGAATAGCGTGATCGTCCCATGCACTACGTCCCCCTGGTGAAACTCCTCAATGTCAGGTGAAAAGAAGCGGCTGGTGACTCCACATATACTGGAGGAGGCATGTGGTAGTCTGCAGCCCTCCCCGGATCGGCTTAAGGAGTGGAGCAGCAACCGAGTGGGGTAACTGACTAAGTACACTTGGGGAGAAAAAGGGGGAAAATACCCCCCCCCCCAAAAAAAAAGATTGAGAGAGGCATACCAACCCATAAAAGAAAAAGTAATAACTGACTCAATAAAAGATCTGTAGAACAAAGTCATCAGGGACCTGTCCACACCGAATTCAGCTTCCTTGGACAAAAAAGGCACTGCTGTCTTTGTTTGCATAGCAAACTGGTATTATAATCAAAGTTCAGCTTGTCATCAGTTATCGTGCCAAAGCACTTGTATGACTCAACAATTTCAATTTCATTCTGGAGGCAAACTCATCGTTTTAAGTGCTTCTGCCCTCTCTGGTGAGGTAGGAGACAGTGATGGACGCCAGTCTATGTTATAAAGCTCTCTGTCTGTATGAATGTGTTTGAGGACAACATTCACACCACTGTGGAAGAGTAGGGATTGGTTATGAGAATAACTGAACTGTTGGAATCAGAAAACTGGATTATTTAGACTGTGGACTGGATTCTGTAAAATGATTTTGAATTGGTCAAGTGCTGATCGCTAAAGAGACTTTTTTTTCACAAATCTTACAGACTAGAGGAATTTCTCCAGAGACTCACAGTCAGTTCATCATCATCATCATCATCTCTGTGTAACTCACCCTGATGAGGACCACATCCGCCGCCTCAATAGCCACATCAGTGCCCGTCCCGATGGCGATGCCGATGTCAGCACGGGCAAGGGCTGGCGAGTCGTTGACACCGTCGCCCACCATGGCCACCCGCAGACCCCTGTCCTGCAGCTCCTGGACCTTGGCCACCTTATGAGATGGCAGCACCTCTGCAAACACCTTTCTGATGCCAACCTGTTGGGATTCAAGCCGGACCAAAGTTGAAATATTTTTCACCAGAAGAAAAAATCAAAATCTACCAGAATCAGCATAACTATATTAAAGTAGCATATTTCTACTCATTCCCAAAGCAATTTCACCTGTTTCAAGATTCTTCTTGAAAAGCTCAACTACTCAACTATTTTCCAAATATTATGCTTTTATCAAGATAATCTCAGTTGATGAGGAATACCTATGCATGAATGAGAGGGAGGACAGTGGAATGGTGAGGATGCAAGGAGTAGAGTTGATGAAGGCATATGAGTTTAAATACTTGGGGTCCACTGTCCAAAGTAACGGGGAGTGCAGAAGAGAGGTGAAGAAGAGCGTGCAGGCAGGGTGGAGTGAGTGTCAGGAGGGATTTGCAACAGAAGGGTACCAGCAAGAGTTAAAGAGGTTTACAAGATGGTTGTGAAACCAGCTATGTTATATGGTTTGGAGACAGTGGCACTGATGAAAAGACAGGAGGTGGAGCTGGAGGTGGCAGAGATGAAGATAAGATTTTCATTGGGAGTGATGAAGAAGGACAGGATTAGGAACGAGTATATTAGAGGGACCGCTCAGGTTGGACGGTTTGGAGACAAAGCAAGAGAGGTAAGGTTGAGATGGTTTGGACATGTGTGGAGGAGAGATGCTGGGTATATTGGGAGAAGGATGCTGAATATGGAGCTGCCAGGGAAGAGGAGAAGAGGAAGGCCAAAGAGGGTTATGGATGTGGTGAGAGAGGACATGCAGGTGGCTGGTGTGACAGAGGAAGATGCAGAGGACAGGAAGAGATGGAAACGGATGATCCGCTGTGGCGACCCCTAACAGGAGCAGCCAAAGGTAGTAGTAGTGATGTCAATTGATGAGGCTGACTTGACCTGGAAAAGAGTGAAACTGTCTACTGATAGTTTATTTCTACTTGTTACATGTCAGGCAAGTTTTGTTGTGTCATAACTTATATTTCAATTTCAGCATGGTGTCTGAGCTGCTTTATTCCAAATTTTTTCCCTAGCTCCCATTCTTTCTGTGCATAGTGCTTTGTGTGTGTGTGTGTGTGTGTGTGTGTGTGTGTGTGTGTGTGTGTGTGTGTGTGTGTGTGTGTGTGTGTGTGTGTGTGTGTGTGTGTGTGTGTGCGTACCTGTGCAGCTATGGCTTTGGCTGTGCGCCTGTTGTCTCCTGTAATCATTACCACCTCGATGCCCATACTGTTGAGTGTATGAACTGCCAGCAATGACTCCGGCTTCACCGTGTCTGCGATGGCCAACATGGCGCACAGTGCTCCTACAGACGAGGCCACAGGGCAACATGTGATCAGAGGAGAGACATTCGATTGGTCTCTGAGGAAGCAGCAGAGATTATAATACAGATAAGAATGTAATTAATGTGTCATTTCTACCTGGCTGTTGACCCCTGTCATAAAGTGTTGTGAACGACAACACCATAGTCAGAACAGCTTGGCCCCTTCTCCCAGAGGAAACCCAGCACGGTGGAGATTTTTTTCTAAATTTCCTATGTAGATGCCAGTTTTCAGTCATCAGTGTACAGTACAAAACCAGTCAGCAACTCACCATCAATGGCGACCAAGATGGCTGTCTGCCCTTTTGTCTCGTGGCTGGACATGGCGGCGTCCACATCCGCTCCGATGTGGTGGCCGTTCCTCCTCATCCACTCCCTGTTCCCGATAAGGACCGAGTAGGACACGCCATCGCCTAAAACATGCAGAAACAATTCACACTTCATTTTCACAGCATTTTACCAAAAGAACTTCAACAGCAGATGACAACGAGACAGGCAACCATGCCTACATACAAACAGACCGTGTGTATTTTCAACATTATATATAGGCTCATAGTACCATGAATATTTTGAGTCATTTCTAAAAGAATTTCTATGTTTAACTTTAAAGAGAAAAACAGATGTCTCCTCACCAACATGTCAAAAATTAACATATTAAAGGATAATTCTGTTTTTTTACAACCTGGGTGCTATTTCCACTTCCAGTGTGGGAACATGGCTGCGCAAATTTTCGCGTTTGCAGCGGCCTCACCCTGTGCCGTGTTGGAAGATGGCAATGTGAATTCACGTTTGCAGCAGCCTCACCCAGTACCGTCCATGCAGTGTCTTTGTCCATGTCTGCGTCTAAGTTTTGTCTTCGTTTGCTGGCTGAGAGAGCTGGCGTTGGATCGGCTGAGAGAGCGGGGCAGGCTAAGCTAACTGCTAGCCCATGCAGACCAGCAGCTCAGATAACACCAAGGGCAGTCTGGCGGCAGCCTCACCTGGCGTTGACTGTGGTGTTTTTTTATGTCGTTGTGAGAAGTGCAGGGAGGTTGATCTGCTTCGTCCGGTGGGCCCGGGGACCACGGCCCCTGCCTGGAGCTGCATACGAGGAGGAAATGCTGAGGGCAGTCTGACAGGATGCGGAAGCGGGGCGGCCTAAGCTAACTGCTAACTCATGCAGACGGTGGTTCCGACAGTCATCCTGGCTGGCGTGTGTTCCCTTGGATAGTGATTTTTTTTTTGTATGTGTTAGTTTGGGTATGTGTGTTCTTGTAGTTTTTGGATGTGTTGTCGCCTTTGTGTTGTACTGCTGTGGGCTGGGGGAAATGGCATTTCATTTCATTTCATGTACGCAAGTGCATGAAATGAAATGACAAATAAAGTGTTCCTGCTTGTCATAGTTTTCCATCATATCAGTTATGATGTCATTTTACTCACTGTCCTCATTCAGTAGATGTTGGACATGGACCACTGCTGGACTCAGTTTTACAGCGGTGTCTTATGGGACAAGTGAACAGGAGGGTCAGACATGTTTCAACAAGTCCAATTTAACAGAAGTGAAGGTTAAAAGTTATGATGTGAGATGTCCAATATGATCAGCAGTGGATGACGTTGTTGATCTACTTCCTGATTGAGCCTGCAGGAAGTAGCAGCCTGTACTTACCATAGGTAGTAGTAATATCCATAAACTAGCTGGCCAGCACAATAGAGAAGTCATAGATGATAGACAGTCATGGACACGGTCTGACTGACACACTAGAGGGCGCTGTTGTTTAAACATTCCTGTTCACTTGTCCCATGTTTGGGCCTTAAGACACCGCCGTAAAGCTGAGTCCAGCTGTGGTCCATGTCCAACATCTACTGAATCAAGACGAGTAAAATGAATAAATGATGATGAGTAAAATGACATCATAACTGATATGTATGATGCCATAAACTATGAAAATAACACCCAGGTGTAAAAACATATAAAAACCCACTGTCGTCAGAAATCCTTCTGTAAGCATTAATTGTTATGTTTTTCCCATTGTGAGTATTGGATATCTTGATTTGAGAGTCAGACCCAGAGGTGGGACAGCGGCGTCGGGAAGCAGGCTGCTCTCGTCCGTGGTCGTTCCATCCCGATGGATGTGCTCCTCATCCTTCAGCTGGAGGAGCTGCTCCACACCGGACACACAGCAGCTGATCCCACAGCCGGGCACTGCCTGGAAATCCTGACAGAGGCCCAACACGTCTGAGCCCAGCTCCTGGTATGTGAACAGAGACATAACACACACACACACACACACACACACACACACACACACACACACACACACACACACACACACACACACACACGACGCCGGCGTACAGACAAACACACATTAACATGAGCAACTCACACAGAAAAGAAAGGAGAAGAGCAGAATGGAAACAGGAATCAGATTTAGTGAATAATTATTAAGCTGTGTTCGGCCTACAAATGAGATTCATATTATGTACATTAAATAATGTATATATTTTAAATTGAACAGAAATTGTCCATCCATTATCCAAACCGCTTATCCTGCTCTCAGGGTCGCAGGATGCTGGAGCCTATCCCAGCAGGCATTGGGTGGCAGGCGGGGAGACACCCTGGACAGGCCAGCAGGGCATCACAGGACCCCACCAGGCCATCACAGGGCCCCCCAACCCCACCCCACACATACACACACACACATTCACACCTAGGGACAATATAGTAAGGCCGATTCACCTGACCTACATGTCTTTGGACTGTGGGAGGGAAACCCATGCAGAAACGGGGAGAACGTGCAGACTCCACACAGAGGATGACCCGGGATGACCCCAAGGTTGGACTACCCTAGGGCTCGAACCCAGCACCTTCTTGCTGTGAGGCCACTGTGCTAACCACTGCACCACCGTGCCGCCCCTAACTTGTCATAATACATTTATTTGCAACGTTTCGGTGCGACACCTTCATCAGGCAGGCAACTGGTTTATGACAACGAGAAGCCATCTTAAACAGGGAGAGGCTGTGAGCCTGAAACCAATCATATTCCTCAAGTCTAATAAGAAGGCATGAATTGGGTGGCACATTGGCGCAGTGGTTAGCACTGTTGCCTCACAGCAAGAAGGTCCTGAGTTCGAACCCCAGGGTTGTCCAACCTTGGGGGTCGTCCTCTGTGTGGAGTTTGCATGTTCTCCCCGTGTCTGCGTGGGTTTTCTCCGAGTGCTCTGGTTTCTCCCACCATCAAAAAGACATGCATGTTAGGGAAGTGCTCCTGCCTGTGCCCTGACCGAGGCATGGCAAGACGAACTGGAGTTGGTCCCCGGGTGCTGCACGGCGGCTGCCCACTGCTCCTAGCTACACAGCTAGGATGGCTTAAATGAGCACAATTTCCCTACAGGGATCATTAAAGTATATCAAATGAAAATTTTAAAAAAAATCAAAAGAATACCAAACATCAATTTACAATACGACAGTCCAATAACATAAAATCTTATAAGATTTTGAAGTTACCCATTTAAAACAAGATGTGCAACTGTACTTGCCCACATGCGTGTGGCATCCGATCATGTGATGTCAACAAATAGGAAAAAGATTTATTCACTGACGTGCCAACCAAACATACAGCCATCTCACCTCCTTGCAGTGTTTGACGACGGCCATGCCCAGCGGATGCTCGCTGCTGGCCTCCGCCGTCCCGACCACCGCCAGGATCTTCCTCAGAGGCATGCGTGCCATCTCCCACAGCACCAACACGCGTGTCACCCGTGGCACGCCGTGCGTTATCGTGCCGGTCTTATCGAACATCACGGCGCCAATCTGCCGAGGTGAGAGAGAGGAGAGCAAGCTCAGTTAAACACCTGGGTTCATAAACCACATTCTGGATACTGGATGAATGGTACTGACTTCAGACTCACATGAAGACCAACTGCTGTTAGTGTGAAGTAGTCTAACCCATACTGTGTGTTAGTGTGAAGTAGTCTAACCCATACTGTGTGTTAGTATGAAGTAGTCTAACCCATACTGTGTGTTCGTGTGAAGTAGTCTAACCCATACTGTGTGTTAGTGTGAAGTAGTCTAACCCATACTGTGTAGAACCACTAACAACCAAAATCTGATTTGTTTCTGTTTATTTTTCTTTTTGTCACCCTCTTCAATAAATTCTCTTATTTCTTTTTACTTCAATTACACACAAAAAAAATTTTCCCCCCAATTGTACTTGGCCAATTACCCCACTCGTCCGAGTCGTCCCGGTCTCTGCCCCACCCTCTCTGCTGATCTGGGGAGGGCTGCAGATTACCACGTCTCCTCTGATACATGTGGAGTCACTAGCTGCTTCTTTTCACCTGACAGTGAGGAGTTTCACCAGGGGGACGTAGCATATGGGAGGATCACGCTATTCCCCCCAGTTCCCCCTCCCCCTTGAACAGATGCCCTGACTGACCAGAGGAGGCACTAGTGCAGCGACCAGGACACATCCCCACATCCGGCTTCCCACCCGCAGACACGGCCAATTGTGTCTGTAGGGACGCCTGACCAAGCCGGAGGTAACACAGAGAGTCGAACCAGGATCCCCTCGTTGGTAGGCAACGGAATAGACCACCATGTCATCCGGGCGCCCCATGTTTTTTCATTTTTACCTTCGTAAGGTTGTGTTACATTTAATGTGTGTCATGGAAGCAACCCACAAGGTCAAAACCTTAAGTTAGCTGTATGCGAACAAACCATTCATGGTAAACCTACTATATACGCATCATGTTAGCTTCTCATGACCCTGACGCATGTATTTCCAACGCATTCTCATCTACAGCATCAAATATCGAGGCTTTTGACAAAGCATCCATATATGATGCGCAAGATACCTTTTGGTGTCTGTACAGAGACATGGCAGGTGTTCCACAGACTCCAATGTTAAACTTCTGGCTTCATATAGGAATAATAGTGCCATACAGGCTAGGTACAAGTCAGATTTAGGGTTAAAGAAAGGTCGTGGTTAAACTACCATGTTTCATACAGACACTGAAGGGTACCTTGCACGTCTGTATGAGACCTCAGTCTATGAGATGAGAATGGGCTTCTATTTCCTCTTGTAAAGTACGTTTCAATATGGAAAGGAGTCATGGAGGATGTCGGGTATATGACCTTGTGGGCCATCTCCAGTGGCTCTCCTCCTTTGATGAGGATGCCGTTTTGAGCTCCGACCCCTGTGCCCACCATGACAGCGGTTGGGGTGGCCAGCCCCAGAGAGCAGGGGCATGCAATGGACAGAACTGTGATGGAGGCCTGGAAAGCAAAGCGCACAATGACTTCCGTCTTGCAGATGTTGGAATCGTAGCCCTGTGAGCAAGAAACAGAAAACAGGCAAGAGTTTGCAAAATGAACAGCAGAGTCAGTCGATGGACAAACACACACATGTGCACAAACACAGACACACAAAGTAGCATCCCACCAAGTTAAATTCCTTGTATGTGCAAACTTACTCGACAAATAATAAAACTTGTATTTCTGCCAGCAAAGTCAAGCTGAGCTACGTACCGGGAAGTTCTCCTTCACAATGTCGAAGTTGACAAACCCAATCGCCAGCCAAGCCACCAATGTTAGCAAGGAAATGATGACTATGAACGGTACAAAGTAGCCACTGATCCGGTCTGCAAACTGCTGGATAGGAGCCTGAGTGGAAAAAGATATACAGAGAAAACTGGTTGTGCTGCCATCTTTGTGACACTGCATACATGCTTGCACAGGGAGAGACAAAAACAGGCTTGAAAGGGGCGTCCAGGTAGCATAGCGGTCTATTCCGTTGCCTACCAACGAGGGGATCCTGGTTCGACTCTCCGTGTTACCTCCGGCTTGGTCGGGTGTCCCTACAGACACAATTGGCCGTGTCTGCGGGTGGGAAGCCGGATGTGGGCATGTGTCCTGGTCGCTGCACTAGTGCCTCCTCTGGTCAGGCGGGGCACCTGTTCGGGGAGGAGGGGGAACTCGGGGGAATAACGTGATCCTCCCACGCGCTAAAGCGGCTGGTGACTCCACATGTATGGGAGGAGACATGTGGTAGTCTGCAGCCCTCCCCAGATCAGCAGAGGGGGTGGAGCAGAGACTGGGACAGCTCGGAAGAGTGGGGTAATTGGCCAAGTACAATTGGAGAGAAAATGGGGGGGGGGGCAGACTTGAAACAGTGATGGGAACGGATATTCTGTGATGCTGTTGTGAAACATTTTCTCTCCTTTTCCAGAAAGGACCTTGACACAGGAGTGCACAGATGTGTGCATGTGAATAAGATGAAAACATGTTTGATCTCTGTCTCACCTTGGAGGTCTGGGCTTCCTCCACCAGTTTGACTATCTGAGAGAGTGTGGTGTCTGCTCCGACATGGGTGGCCTCCACCAGCAGGGTGCCGTGGGCGTTGATGGACCCAGCGATCACTGAGCTGCCCATGCGCTTGCGAACAGGCATGGGCTCACCTGAGACAAACACACACAATGACTGAAGGTGGTCAACAAGAAAACCAAGCAGAGACATAGTGGGAAGCAAATGACCTGAAAACTGAATGATAAAGATAGTCATGGAAAAAAAATGCATGTGGATCTTCAAAGCGAGTGATAAAATGTCAGCTGATTTGACAAATCAAAAAGACATCTACGTATGTAGTAATGCATTTCTGTTTGTATGGATGTATGTATGTATGGATGGATATATGGATGTTTGCAAGTATGTGGATCCATCCACTATCCAAACTGCTTATCCTGCTCTCAGGGTCGCGGGGACGCTGGAGCCTATCCCAGCAGTCATTGGGCAGCAGGCGGGGAGACACCCTGAACAGGCTGCCAGGCTATCACAGGGCCCACACACACACACACACACACACACACACACACACACACACACACACACACACACACACACACACACACACACACACACACACACACACACACACAAATTCCCATCTAGGGATAATGTAGTACGGCCGATTCACCTGACCTACATGTCTTTGGACTGTGGGAGGAAACCGGAGCTCCCGGAGGAAACCTACGCAGACATGGGGAGAACATGCAAACTTCACACAGAGGACGACCCGGGACGACCCCCAAGGTTGGACTACCCCGGGGCTTGAACCCAGGACCTTCTTGTTGTGAGGTGGCCACGCTAACCACTGTGCCACCGTGCTGCCATTATGTGGATCCATATAGGATGAATACTTGTTCAGATAATAAATCAAGTACCCTTAAAAACATACAAATAAAAAAATGGTCAAAAAAGGACTTTATTAAAACTGTAGTGATGCAAAAGACACAAAGTATTTTCAATCATCCAGCACCACAGTCTACTTTTCATCAAATTAAAAAAAACCCTGATAAAATGAACAGGCGATGAAGATGAAGCTGATGAATAGAACCTATATACAACGGTGGTTATTATGAAGTACATCCTACCTGTGATGAGGGACTCGTCGGCCATGGATGTCCCCTCAATCACTTTACCATCCACGGGGAACTTTCCTCCAGGCGCCACGCGCACCACGTCGCCGCGCTGCACCAGCTCGACCAGCACCTGCTCCTCACTGAAAACACCAGCTGGACTCAACGCTCAGGTCAGAGTCATGCTTTTTATTACTGAACCGTGTTTTTTCCATTTGCTATACCTTTCAAAAGCAGTGTTTTCTAGAGCTGTTGATACAGGAAATACCTGCCCACCAGACTCAGTCTGTATCGTTAAGCTCTTTTTCTCTGTCTGTCTTGCTGACATCAGTCTTTCTACAACCACTATAGCTTGAAATGAGGATCTGTTGTTGGTTTTTTCTTGCAGGTTAATGACGGCAGACACATACACACATCTCTATGTCCACCATGGGGGGTAATGTATGTTGGGGGGGTCTGTTAACCTCACCTGATGACAGCCTGATTGGGGCCCAACGTGACCACGGTGGCGTCTGAAGCCTGCAGGGACATTAACTTGGCCAAAGCTTCTGAGGTTTTACGCTGAAGAACACAGAGACACACCAACTATCTCTTAGATAGGTAGAATGACAAACTGGTAGATAATGAATTGGCACTGTCATGGCAACATGGCGTGTCAGCATGTGCAGTTTGCCTATCTATGTGCCTGTTTATTTGAACATACACACACACACACACACACACAAATATATATATATATATATATATACATATATATGTGTGTGTGTGTGTGCGCGTATATGCATGCTCAAATAAACACATAAACACACACACACACGTATATATATTTTTTTTGTGTGTGTGTGTGTGTGCGCGTATGTGCATGCTCAAATAAACACACACACACACACACACACACACACACACACACACATATATAGTTAAAATCCAGTGAGTCAAGTAAATTCTTAATTCTACAAGGCTGTTTCATGCCATAAGCAACCATCAGCTGCGAACCCGGGTCTCCCACACCACGGGCGACTACATTAACCAGTCGACTAAAGGGTCTGACCCGTTAGCCAAGAGCTAGCGAGTCTAGTCATTCGTGATCGTTACACTACCCCCGCCCTTCGGGAAGCGTGTCCCCACGCTTCAGCATTCCAGCACCCTCACGCCTCTGGGCGCACACACTTCCAATGGCCTCACGGTCTCACCATCCCACTTCTGACACCCATGTAGCAAATGTTTTGTTAATTAAGGTGTAACGGTTGCTACTGTAGGAATACCAATCATGTTCAGTTTTGAGTTAAAGGTCGAGGCTCATCTTCTGTCACTTTTGGCTGGTTCTTATACTACATGTAAAGCACATCCCATTGTGTTTTTATGTACAGTTGATCATTTGATTGGTCTCTTCGGGGGTCTCACCTTTGCAATGTGCTCCAGCCACCGTCCGAGGGCGATGAAGACGAACAGCATGGGAGGAGTGTCAAAGAAGGTGACAGGGCTCTGGTCAGCCCGCTCAGCCATCGCCACAATCAGAACCACACAGGAGTAAATGTAGGCGATGGAAGTGGCCAACACGATTAAAACGTCCATGTTGGCCGTGCGGTGTCTCAAAGAACGATATGCCTGGATGTAGAAGTACCGACCTCCGAAGACCTGAAAGACAGAGAGGCAGAGGAGGAAAATGAAGAGTGATGATGGGCGATAGGAAGAGAAACAGAAAACTGGACAGAAATGAGGATGTGAAATTTAACCCAAAAGGACTCGGCCCGTGTTAGTGTATGTAGCTGGAGAAACTCTTTTACAGCTTTAAGTATTATAACATTATGGTGTGTTTTTAGTGTTTTATGCCATCTGCAGGTTGGTGGAGGGCATTTCTGAAGACCATTTAGGTTTGCTGTCATGTGGATACTGGAAAATACATTCCATCCATCCATCCATCCATTAGCCAAGCCGCTTATCCTAAGTCGGGTTGCAGGATGCTGGAGCCTATCCCAGCAGTCACTGGGCAGCAGGCGGGGAGACACCCTGGACAGGCCGCCAGTCCATCACAGGGCCTATACATTCACACCTAGGGACAATTTAGAACGGCTGATTCACCTGACCTACATGTCTTTGGACTGTGGGAGCAAACCGGAACACCCGGAGGAAACCTACGTAGACACGGGGAGAACATGCAAACTCCCGGGGCGACCCCCAAGGTTGGACTACCCCGGCGTTCGAACCCGGAATCTTCTTGTTGTGAGGATTATATTTTTTTCAATATTCAATTTTTTCTTCTTTTTTTTTGCCATCTGGTAAATAAGAAGAACAAAAAAAAAAGAAAGCCAATGCCCCAGTGCAGTGATGGGGACAGTGTGCTGTAGAAGATGCCATCACTGTGGTCATTAAAGATCCCATGGCACTTATCACAAAGAGTAGGGGGTCTCCCGGTGTCCTGGCAACATTCCCAACATGGCTCTCTCCATCTGGCCACCTCATCATCCCCCATGTAACTGGCTCAATGACTCCTCCCTCTGCACCTCAAGCTGATGTGTGGTGAGCGTTCTGGTGCAAAATGGCTGCCGTGCATCACCCAGGTGGTGCTGCACATTGGTGGTGGATGAAGTGAGTTACCCCCTTCAATGTGAAGCATGTTGGGTTTCTAGATAAAGTGCTATATAAATGTAATCCATTATCATTATTAAATTGAAAAGAAAATCATGAGAACCTTTCTTATTTCCAAACTTCTCTGGATGTTCAGTTATTTTTGTCATATTTTGCCACAAGCAACAAATAGCCTTGTTGTTCAAGACTGGCCAAAGTGAGTCTGACTCAAGAACACTGGAGCCAAAACCTGTTTAAAGACCGACACCAGAACTGCACAAGCCCAGTAAAACAGCAGGACTGTAACTGTAGCAGTCTACCGTCATAGTAAAAGGCACCATTTCACTATAACGTCATGTCTATTAAAGTCTTTTTGTCTCTGTCAAGGAAGGAATCTTCCAGATTCACAGACATGAAAGAAACAGGTCAGATCAGATTGTTTGTTATTTATTTATCTCCTCATGGGAAGTTTGATATTCATTTCAAAAATTACATTAAAGTAAATTAAAGTCTCTTATTTGTCCAATTTTTAAGTCGTAGATGGGACCGAGTCCCTCAGTCTGCGGACTGCAGACTGAGTCCATACTCAAGCACTACGACATTAACAATAAACATGCGTGTAAACAGCAGTCGCTTACTGAGTGACAGTGAAGGAGACAAACCTGGACAGCTTCAGACACCACACATCCGTCATCACAGTTGAGACTGACAGGTGTGTGCTGCTCACCTGGACAGGTGTGCAGAGCAGGAAGAAGGCCAGGTTGAAGAGCGAGAGGCCCGGCAGCAGGTTCTGCTCCACAGGCATGGAGCCACCATGATGGCTGCTGAGGCTGTCCATCACCATCATGTAGATCATCAGGCCCATCACCGGCAGGCCAAACACCAGGCTGAACAGGAAGGAGTTCTTCCATCTGGAGGACAGCACAGACCACAGCCCTCTTACAGGTTTATATACAACGTCCTTTCTTAAGAGCTCCGGTCTAAAAAATTCTGTCCTCTGAGAAAATTTCTTACAAACTCGTTTTTAACTGCCTGCCCTTTTAGAAGGCATATATAGTAAGTTATACATGTCTTATAGAAGGCATATATCGCAAGTTATACATGTCTTATAATCCTTTCCTTTGTTTTTGCTGTTCCTCTCAGTTTGCTCTTTTATCAGACTTATAGTCAGTTTTATTGGCCAAGTATGTAAGTATATGAGGAATTCGTCTTTGTAAGTGCTCTCATTTACACACACACAAGAAAATACTAAATAAAATAATAGAAAATAAAGATATGATAAAAAATGAAGTGTTGGGTGTCTGGGTAGTGTAGCGGTCTATTCCGTTGCCTACCAAAACGGGGATCGTTGGTTTGAACCCCCATGTTACCTCCGGCTTGGTTGGGTGCCCCTACAGACACAATTGGCCGTTTCTGCGGGTGGAAAGCCGGATGTGGGTACTCCGCATCCTGGTCACTGCACTAGTGCCTCCTCTGGTCGGTCTGGGCGCCTGTTCAGGGACGAGGGGGAACTGGGGGGAATAACGTGATCCTGCCATGCAGCTCAGTGGTTATCCTCTGCACCAGGAAAAAACTGGGTTGCTGAGGGTGTCAAACTGGACTCCAGGGCTTGGATTCTGGAGTTCCTGTTGGCAAGCACTGACTGGATGCTCATCAAGGCTGACAAGATGGGGTTATCCCCCCGGTCTGTGGTGTTGGCTGCTGGGGCTGGGCATCATGCTCTTTTGGATGGTGGAGCAGCAGCCAAAATTGGGACTGCAGCAGAGTTGCGGGAGCAGTGTTTCACCTGGCTCATTGGTGGTGGTTGAGGTGAGTTCCCCCCTTCACTGTGAAGCATTCTGGGTGTCTAGATAAAGCTCTCTATAAATGTAATGCATTATTATTATTTTTATTACTATTATTACTATTATTATTATTATTAGATCTGGTACTCAAGTACTCAAGCCAGGGTCTGTTTTGGTACCATGCACTGGCAAAAGTGCATTTTTTTCCTGAAATGAGCCGAACTGGAAAACTATCCAGGAGTACCTGTTTGGGTTTATCCACCCTGAGGACATCTGGAGGCCCGCCCATAACAGGCGGCATAGTGGCCCAGTGGTTAACGCTGTCACCTCACAGCAAGAAGGTCCTGGGTTCAAACCCCGGTGATGTCCAACCTTGGGGGTGGTCCCAGGTCGTCCTCTGTGTGGAGTTTGCATGTTCTCCCCGTGTCTGCGATGGGTTTTCTCCGGGGGCTCCGGTTTTCCCCACCATCAAAAAAGACATGCATGTTAGGGTTAATACTCCTGTCTGTGCCCCTGACCGAGGCATGGCAAGAAGAACTGAAGTCAGTCCCCAGATGCTGCATGGCGGCTGCCCACTGCTCCTAGCTACAAAGCTTCCCCGAGGGGATTAATAAAGTATCTCAAAATCAAAATAAAAAAAATCAAAAATAACGCCGGGTCCGGTAGTAGTAGTAGTAGTAGCAGTAATAGCAGTAGCAGTAATAGCAGTAGTAAAAAGTAGTACCAGTAATAGTAGTAGTAGTAGCTAGACAACTCAGAGGGTAAGAATGCCAGCTTTCCCACCGGAGATCAGGGGTCTCAAACTCTGGTTGCAACGAGTCTCCAGTAAGAGTCCATGGCTTACACGTCTAATGCTATACAAGCCAACTACCTCTCAGACCATATCACCATTTATTTCACCTGTATAAGTCAGTCCTTGTGTATATATGTGAAGATTGTTGTGTTGTAGTGTTGTTATTCTATGTTAAGTACACTGAGAGAGCCATGAAACCAGAGTCACATTCCATGTATGTGCAAACCTACATGGCCAATGAACATGGTTCTGGTTCTAGTAACAGTAATAGTGGTACCGATAACAGTAATATCTCCCTTTACGCTTGCTTGAATTGAATTGAATAGCTTTTTTTGTACCCAGCCAGGATTAATTCACGCATCCCTCTAAATCCCCAAAAAACCAAAAGCACAAATCACACCGAGTGTGGACAAACAGCCCGAATCAGATACTTGCTGTTGGATCTCCTCTGTTTGGTCGAGGTTGTTTCTGAAGGCTGTTTTCAACAGACTGGCCCTGAAGCCCATGCTCTGTGGAGATGAGAGACGGTGTGGTGTTAGAGAGACAGGTGGGATGGAGGTGAAGAACGACTGTGTTAAATGTGACCAGTCAGACAACAGAAAACAGAATCACAGCACCTCGATGATTCTGATGATGTCTCGAGCGCCGAGCATTTCGGGGTCAAACTGGATGTGAGCTGTTTTAGTGGACAGAGCGACTGAGGCCCCGAGGATCCCTCTGGTCCTGAGGAGCCTGGACTCGATGTTGTGCACGCATGATGCACACGTCATGCCCGTTATCTGTAATGTGACAGGCACACATAGCACATTAAACCGGCTTTTAGGTCATTTGTTGACCGTCTGTGGGACAGCAGAGCTGAATAACAAGAAAAGACCAATTGCGTCTGTAGGGACGCCTGACCAAGCCGGAGGTAACAGGGATTTGAACTGACGATTCCCGTGTTGGTAGGCAAAGGAATAGACTGCTATGCTACCCGGACACCGAGTGGACCCAAAGTTAAAAAGAAGTCAGCTGGTGGCAGGGCCTTTTCCTAAAGGGGCCCCGTTCTTGTGGAATAACCTGCCTGCTGCCATCAGACAATCAGAATCTGGTGAGTCCCTTAAATCCAAACTTAATACTCATCTTTTTGTCTTAACCTACAATTAGTTGTCTTTAAATTGAGTACTTCACGACATGTACTGCATGGCAGGTTGGTTTCTGTCTCAATCAATTTACCAACCATTGTTCTGCTGACGAGATTATAGAGTATAGATTGTACATGATAGAGTATACATTACAGAGTATAGTTTACAGAGTATACATTATAGCACATAGATTATAGAGTATACATTATAGATTATAGAGTATACATTACAGAGTATAGATTATAGAGTATACATTATAGAGTACAGATTATAGAGTATACATTATAGCGTATAGATTATAGAGTATAGATGATTGACTATTGCGTACTGTTCTCTTCTCTCACATGTCTTTTCTCCCTCTCTGAAAGATGTCTTCTCTTTTCTCTTCTCCTGTGTGTGCGAATGGTGTGATGTGAGTCTCCCTTGTGTGCATGTGTAGTCGGTCCTCCTCCCAGGTCTCCATGGTGATGGTGGTCGCATGGCTCGGGTCCTGGGCTGTTCTGGTGGTGTCTGGAGACTGCTTGGCATCCTCCTCATCATATTCTTCATATATTTTATAATTCCATTATAATTGTGTTATCCTCTGTCAGTGTTGTATTGTGTATATTGTGTAAACACAACATCCATTGCACGTTGTGCATCTTGGGAGAGAGATCCTCCTCTGTTGCTCTCCCTGAGGTTTCTTCCCATTTTTTCTCCCTGTTAAAGGGATATTTTTAGGGAGTTGTTCCTTATCTGATGATGTGAGGGTCTAACAACAGGATGTTGTGTTGGTGTAAAGCCCCCTGAGGCAAATTTGTAATTTGTCATAACAGGATAGACAAATAAAACTGACTTGACTTTAATACAGATTTATTTGTGTTGGAGTTCTATTTTTCTAATCAAATTTATGAACTGAAAGCTCTGAATGGCAACAATAGCATTGGTTGGCACAGTTGCCTCATGGTGGGAAGGTCCTGGGATCGAGCCCCAGGGTGGTCCAACCTTGGGGGTCGTCCCGGGTCGTCCTCTGTGTGGAATTTTCATGTTCTTCCCGTGTCTGCGTGGGTTTACTCCAGGTGCTTCGGTTACCTCCCACAGTCCAAAGACATGTAGGTAAGGTGAATCGGCCGTACTAAATTGTCCCTAGGTGTGAATGTGTGTGTGTGTGTGTGTGTGTGGGCCCTGTGATGGCCTGGCAGCCTGTCCAGGGTGTCTCCCTGCCTGTGCCCAGTGACTGCTGGGATAGGCTCCAGCATCCTTGCGACCCTGACAGCAGGATAAGTGGTTTGGATGATGGATGGATGGATGAATGGACATTGTAAATATCACATTAATAAAAGGCTACAAATTGTTTTTGTTTAGGAGCCGTTTTCTGTAACAAATGAAGACTCACAGTGAGGTCCAGTTTCCCATCGGTTATTGCACTGTCTTCCATCAGTGTAGCACCAAATCCCAAACCCTCGATGAGCCGAGTCACAGCGGCTGGGTTGATGACGTCTGAATCATATTTCACCTCTGCTTTTCCAGCCATTAAAGCGACCAGAACCGAGATGACGCCTGAAATCCACACGCAACAAGACAGAGGCAGCAGATGGATATGGAGCCACTCATCCTGGCTTAACAAACCCTACCAAAACCCAGTAAGACCCTCAGTATGACAGGACGCCATATGGAATCACCGTTATTCTTTTTATTCCCAAAATCCTTATCTGCTTCCTAATTTAGATTTTCCAAGATATCTATAGGTACATATACACACTCTCCTATACATGTACCAAGATATGCTCAGGACTTTTTTAGTTTACAAGTTGTGTTTCTGAGTTATATTCAAGAGAAAAAGAAAAAGTTGAAATGCCAAAGGTTTCTTTAAAAGTCCCGTGAAACAGTGCTGAGCAATAAGGAAAACATTATCAACATGACCGTCACAGGAATGGGAATATGTAATAATAATCATAGGAAATATGTAAGCAGATGTCACAATATCTACTTACATATGTAAAAACACCATGTGTAAGAATCCAGCTGAGGTTCATCATATTGAACTCTGGTCATGTTAAGTTTAACATCAAACCAAAACCAGTTTTCAAATAATACTCCCTCAAATATTCTAGGCTATAGATTCTCATTATTATGAATTCAGACAACAAACTTGTGGACTGTGCACACAGTCCACTCAGGTCTACTCACCTCTGTGTCTCAGGAGATTTCTTTCGATGTTGGCCACGCAGGAGGCACAGGTCATGCCTGTAACCCGAATGAAGCATTTTTCTACCTTGATCCCAGGAGGGTCGGGGTGAAAACTCGTGGCAGCCATCTTTGATTTGCCTCCATTGCTGCGTGCCGCCTTGTGGTGCAGCTGCGGGTGAGATGGATGAGACAGAGGCTCTGAGGAGACGCAGGGAGGAGGAGGTCTGGACTTGTCATGACTTTGGATAGTATCTGCAAAACCAGGTCCTTTGGAGAAAAGGAATAAAATGTCAGCCTCAACATGGCAGAATGAAACACAAAGATGGAGCAGTCACGAAACACACTGAAAGACTTCTATTGTACAGAACCCAGGTATGAAGAACTGTTGGACGGAGAGGATAGGTGAGAGGGATTTTTAGGTTACTGGATGGATGGATGGATGGATGGATGGATGGATGGATGGATGGATGGATGGATGAACAGGTAAATGGATGGGTGGCTGGGTTGGTGAGTAGATGGTTGGCTGGATGAATGGATGGTTACGTGGATGGATGAATGGATGGGTGGATGAACATGTGGATGGACAGATGGATGGATAGAATGATTTACAGATGGATGGATGGTAGGATGAAGAGATGGATGGATGGATATTACATATGTCCTCATTGGGCCAGGGAATGATATTCCATGATCCGGCTCTCTCAGCTTTCTCACAAGTCAGCAAACTGCAGCGGGACTGACCTTGACAACTTATACGGAAAAAACGGTAGATGAAAGTCTCTGCTCCTAATCTGCTCTGCATTAATTCTCTTTCTTGGCAAGCTGTTGTGTCATTAAATCCAAGAAGAAAAGCACAGCCTAACTCAGGAGCACTCGGCGCCCCACAGCAAAGGATACTGGTCTGGTTTCTAAGAAACCAGAGACAAAGCTGTTTAAAAACTAGAAATGTGAGATGCCTTGTTGACCCTACTGCACTGACATTAAACTTAAAGAAAACGTCCTTTCATACATCCGACACTCAAACAGGCAAACCATGTAGGTACTCCTGGAAAATTCCTTTAATTCAGCTATCAGCAAGATATATATATATATATATATATATATATATATATATATATATATATATATATATATATATATATATATATATATACTAGAAGAACCCCGCTACAATGTAGTGGTTTGGTTATCCACCCGTCTAAATCTCCCTCCTCTTCATCCTGCCAGCTAACCGCCTTCCCCCTGCCCCTAACCCCCCCCCCCCACTCCAACTCCCTCCCCCCAAATGCTAAGAATCATCTGAAATGCAGAGAAAAGTGGTTTTTAGCCATTTTAGAAAATGCATATTTTGCATAATTATGCATAATTATTATAATTATATTTGAATTTTCTGCTATTTTTCTGATCCTCTCTGGAACAATACCTACCACCTCCAAAAAAAATTAGGATCATAAGTGCATTTTTGCAAAAATGCATATATTTTGCATAATGCCAAAACATTCCTAAGTCCCAGAAATTTTTTTTTATATAGGTGAAAAAATCAAAGATGCTCAGAATCATCTGAAATGCCGAGAAAAGTGGTTTTTAGCCATTTTTAGAAAAATGCATATTTTGCATATTTATGCATAATTATACATGATTTTAATTTTCTGGGATTTTTCCCTTACTCTCTGAGACAATACCTACCACCTCCAAAAAGAATTAGGATCATAAGTGCTTTAGTTTTCGGTCCCGCTATCTACACTAACACCACACACACACACATTACAAAAATATATGAGTAGATATATACATACACACACACACACACACACACATTTATATTATAATATACATTGTGACTACATTTACCAGCTGGTATGAAGACGTGTGTAGCTGGGTGGGATGTTGTCAAATCTGGACCTACCATCGAGTGATGCCTGGAAGCCCATGTCCTCCACCGCATCCCTGAGCTGCTCAGGTGTTGTGAGACTGGGGTCAAAGGTCAGACTTCCCTTTTCCTCTTTTAATGACACCACGACTGATCGGACGCCGGGCATCTGAGAGATCTTCCCCTCAATGGTTTGCACACAAGAGCTGCAAGTCATTCCCAAAATCCTAATGGTCACATTCTGTGTCAGAGAACCGGAGATGGCAGACACGTCTCTTTGCCAGTACCCAACGTGTGACTCAGATAGATCTTCTTCTACTAAAGTAGCACCAAAGCCCATATCCTCTATCTTCTCCCTCAGCTGCTCCGGTGTTACCGTCAGCGGTTGAAATATGACCATTGCCGTGCCTTCTTGAAGGGACACCTGAACATCCAGCACTCCTGCCAGCGAGCCCACCTGCCCCTCGATGGACTGCACACAGGACCGGCAGGTCATCCCATCCACGCACATCTTCACCGCAGACTCCACACCGCATCCTGCAGCCTGGAATTCCAGGGCAATCTGTCTGGCGGTCACAGCTGAGGTATCGTAGTTCACCTTGGCCAAACCACTGGCCAAGGACAAAGAGACAGTAAGGACTCCTCTGAGGCCGCGGATCCTGCTCTCCACAGCCTGCAGATGGCCCTCCGGCCGAGCCAGGAGACGGAAGGTTGCCCTGTCCGTCGCTTTGGATGGCAGGTAAAGGTCAGTTTCACTTCCATACTCATAGCATAAGTTGTCATGGGCCTGCAGCCCAGTATCATAGACATGGCCATTTCCCTGAAGGTGTGAGAGACATGGATTAAAACTGAACACATTTCAGCTACAGAAGTTTTATTTGTTCCTAATGGAAATGTTTCATGGCAGAGGTCAAACCAGCCATTAGTGATAAAACATAGCAAGTCAAAAATCCCCCTAAAAGATATACATAAAATATATAAAAACTGAAAAAACATTCAATAAATGACAGTGATAATTCAGTATTTTGAACCAAATTAAACATTCTGGCCTGTTATGAGCTCCTCACAGTGAAGCAATTTGGTGTGAAATTAAAAAATATCACTGATTTTAGAATTTGGCATTGAATACTGTCTGATCCCAACCATTACAGAAAAGCTAAATGAATGTCACATGTGAAACTGTGAAAAATTCAACATGGTAACTTCACATGGGTAATATGAAGAACATGTACTTTGCACTTGGGACATGTGGTTTTGGAAGTTTTCATGTGATAGCATAACTTCATGTAACATGGGGGCCTCACACACAGCAGGACATGTGGTAACACGACAACATGTTAAATCACATGTGATCGAACATGTTCGATAGTAGCAAACCTTTATTTGTCCCTGAGGGGCAATCGATGGTGCTGCAGTAGCAATAAAAAAAGCAACACAGGGCAAGACACACGAGATAAACACCACACACAAATAAAACCCCACATATAAAAACAGGAGTAAAAGGTGAGCAGATGAAGTACGAAAGTTACAGTATTAGTGCAAAAAAGAAGGGAGAAACAGGCATGCTGGACATGTGCTGATGCAGAGGGGATGAAAGAGAATTTATACCCATTAGTTTTGGCTGGTGGTTGTCTAAGGCGGCAACCGGAGGGCAGAAATTTAAATCCCAAGTGCAGGGGGTGGATAATGTCAGATATAATGGATTCTGCTGCTTTCTCTAACAACTGTTCATTGCACAGTTCAGATGGACTTTTCTGCTGCGTGCCAATAATTTTGCTACTGACTTGTTATTGAGGTCAAGCGATGCATACCAGCAGATAAAAGAAGCGAAAACGGACTAGTGAAAGATTAATAAAACAATGTCACCAGGGATCTGTCAGCCGGGAACTCGGCTAGCTTCCTCACACGGAAAAGACGCGGCTGGCCTTTCTTACACAGCATATCGGTAAGCTCAACATCTTGTCCATTAATTATAGTCTCTGCAGGGGCTGGGTGGTGACGTCTGAAATCAGTGCACATGTCCTAGTTTTTGTCACATACGATTCTAACAAAAAATGCTTCACATATGCGGTGCACACGTGAAGCCCGTGTTGGATCACATGGTGGGCGGTTCGGGTGTTCCCTGCTCACCTGTTGGCAGGTGTGTGACTCGCAGGTTAGAGGAAGCAGGACAAACACTGAACTGTCCACCGGTCAAAGTGCAGCTGTAGATCCACAAATCAAAGCTTCTCTATGGACAAGAGTGTAGCGAGTTCGGGGGACAACGCAACCACAGAAACTGCCGCGGCCGGGAAGCGAACCCGTGTCGCCCGCACCGCAGGAGGCATCGCTAACTGCTCGACTAAAGGCTCAGACCCGCCAGCCAGCGGCCAGCGTGTCTTCTTATCCATGCACGTTACAAGAGACTTTCCCTTGACCGCCCCCCCCCCCGCTTTGAATCCTCCATGTCCAGTCTTTCCTATGAGAGGATGTGAGGACAGCTCGGCAGAACATGCCCGGTGCTACTAAACCTCCCGAACCTGTCCGCACTGGGAGCTGGGCTGTCAAGTTCAGCACTCTCGCCTTCCGCGCTTCCCCAAAAGCAACTTCTTCTTTTCCCCAGTGCGCGTGCGGACGTGTGATTTACATGGAGATAAAACGCTGAGTCCGGATCACGTGGTCCGGACCGGTCTGATGGATCGGCTGCATGCCACGGGACATTTCTAAAACAACTCCCGTTATGTCCCGTGGGTGTCCATCCCCCATTACCCCGGGAACCCGTATAACCTTCGCCAAGTGCACAAAGCCTTATCTTTTTCAGCAGGAACCGATCATAAATCCGGTAGCGGCGTCGCGGTGTTACGTGCTGAACTGTGCGTGTTGAATCTTATTACCCCTCATTAGTTTCCTACTTTTTTTTATGGCCATCCAGGGCAAAAAGATGTAAGTGTCGATTCATATGCTTAACCGAACAACACATCATCACCATCGCTCCGCGTGTTCCCGATGAGGGAAAGATGGTGGACTCGTAACGAGTCGCGGCAGGTGAACGAAGGGAAACTTGCCTGACTCGACTTCTGAGTCCAAAGATTTCTAAATTTACATCAATTTCAATTCGACATTAAACGGGACTTTTAAATGATCTATCCTATGGCCGGTTGACATGTTGCAGATTTAAGGTTGGTTTTTTAGGCCTACCTTAATATCAGATCCGCTGTGCTTTGTGTGGAGGGAACAGGTACAATCCGATCTGTCCGACTGGCAGCCGCGTTCCGCCATGCTGATCTGCTCCCCACAAGGTGGACCGACGGGTCCAGGAACACTCTTACACGACTTGGACGACATTTCTAAACCCGGTCCTCCGGCTTGAGTTTTTAAACCCGGTCCTCCGGTTTGAGGTTTTAAACCCGGTCCTCCGGTTTGAGTTCTCACCCATCAGACTCGGAGGGCAAAAGTCCGTCGAGGCGGAGCATCGCGCACTTCTCACTTCAAATGAGTCCGCGTGCCACCTGACGTGCGACGCGGACAGCAGCTCCCGCTGCCCACTTCCTCCACACACGCGGACAAAATCCCTCATTATTACTTATTACAGACACACGAGGACAAAATCCCTCATTATTACTTATTACTGACCCACATGGACAAAATCCCTCATTATTACTTATTACCGACACACACGAGGACAAAATCCCTCATTATTACTTATTACAGACACACGAGGACAAAATCCCTCATTATTACTTATTACTGACCCACATGGACAAAATCCCTCATTATTACTTATTACTGACACACGAGGACAAAATCCCTCATTATTACTTATTACTGACCCACATGGACAAAATCCCTCATTATTACTTATTACTGACACACGAGGACAAAATCCCTCATTATTACTTATTACTGACACACGAGGACAAAATCCCTCATTATTACTTATTACAGACACACGAGGACAAAATCCCTCATTATTACTTATTACTGACACACGAGGACAAAATCCCTCATTATTACTCATTACAGACACACGCGGACAAAATCCCTCATTATTACTTATTACAGACACACGAGGACAAAATCCCTCATTATTACTTATTACAGACACACGAGGACAAAATCCCTCATTATTACTTATTACTGACACACGAGGACAAAATCCCTCATTATTACTCATTACAGACACATGCGGACAAAATCCCTCATTATTACTTATTACAGACACACGAGGACAAAATCCCTCATTATTACTTATTACTGACACACGAGGACAAAATCCGTCATTATTACTCATTACAGACACACGAGGACAAAATCCCTCATTATTACTCATTACAGACACACAAGCAGACAAAATCCCTCATTATTACTGACACACGAGGACAAAATCCCTCATTATTACTCATTACAGACACACAAGGACAAAATCCCTCATTATTACTTATTACAGACACACGAGGACAAAATCCCTCATTATTACTCATTACAGACACACGAGGACAAAATCCCTCATTATTACTTATTATTGACACACGAGGACAAAATCCCTCATTATTACTTATTACCGACACACACACAGACAAAATCCCTCATTATTACTTATTACAGACACACGAGGACAAAACCCCTCATTATTACTCATTACAGACACACGAGGACAAAATCCCTCATTATTACTTATTACTGACACACGCGGACAAAATCCCTCATTATTACTTATTACTGACCCACGCGGACAAAATCCCTCATTATTACTTATTACCGACACATGAGGACAAAATCCCTCATTATTACTTATTACAGACACACGAGGACAAAATCCCTCATTATTACTTATTACTGACACACGAGGACAAAATCCCTCATTATTACTCATTACAGACACACGCGGACAAAATCCCTCATTATTACTTATTACAGACACACGAGGACAAAATCCCTCATTATTACTTATTACTGACACACGAGGACAAAATCCCTCATTATTACTCATTACAGACACACGCGGACAAAATCCCTCATTATTACTTATTACAGACACACGAGGACAAAATCCCTCATTATTACTTATTACAGACACACGAGGACAAAATCCCTCATTATTACTTATTACAGACACACGAGGACAAAATCCCTCATTATTACTTATTACAGACACACGCGGACAAAATCCCTCATTATTACTCATTACTGACACACGCGGACAAAATCCCTCATTATTACTTATTACAGACACACGAGGACAAAATCCCTCATTATTACTTATTACAGACACACGAGGACAAAATCCCTCATTATTACTCATTACAGACACACGAGGACAAAATCCCTCATTATTACTTATTACACACACGAGGACAAAATCCCTCATTATTACTCATTACAGAAACACGAGGACAAAATCCCTCATTATTACAGACACACGAGGACAAAATCCCTCATTATCACTTATTACAGACACACGAGGACAAAATCCCTCATTATTACTTATTACTGACACACGAGGACAAAATCCCTCATTATTACTTATTACTGACACACGAGGACAAAATCCCTCATTATTACTTATTACTGACACACGCGGACAAAATCCCTCATTATTACAGACACACGAGGACAAAATCCCTCATTATTACTTATTACTGACACACGAGGACAAAATCCCTCATTATTACTTATTACACACACGAGGACAAAATCCCTCATTATTACTTATTACTGACACACGAGGACAAAATCCCTCATTATTACAGACACACGAGGACAAAATCCCTCATTATCACTTATTACAGACACACGAGGACAAAATCCCTCATTATTACTTATTACAGACACACGCGGACAAAATCCCTCATTATTACTTATTACACACACGAGGACAAAATCCCTCATTATTACTCATTACAGAAACACGAGGACAAAATCCCTCATTATTACAGACACACGAGGACAAAATCCCTCATTATCACTTATTACAGACACACGAGGACAAAATCCCTCATTATTACTTATTACAGACACACGCGGACAAAATCCCTCATTATTACTTATTACAGAAACACGAGGACAAAATCCCTCATTATTACTTATTACAGACACACGAGGACAAAATCCCTCATTATTACTTATTACAGACACACGAGGACAAAATCCCTCATTATTACTTATTACAGACACACGCGGACAAAATCCCTCATTATTACTTATTACTGACAGACACGGACAAAATACCTCATTATTACTCATTACAGACAGAGACATGGACAGGTTGTCCCATCGTTACAGACGACACAGTAGCCTCGGGCTGTAGAAAAATAGGTTTTATTTGAATCCAAATCAAGCTAGGAGCAACTCTTCTAGTGACAGTATCAGTGTATTCATATTTGGGGGTTTTGTGGAGAAAAAATTAGAATAAGAAATAAGTCCCTTTCCATTCTGAGGTTTTCAATCAATTACAGCTCATGAATACTTTCTCTTAACTGTGTGTCTATATGTATGCATGTATGTATGTATGTCTATGTGTCTGTGGGGGGGCATAGAAAGCTTTTTTCCCCCTCAGTACCAACATTTTTGCCTCTTTTACAAAACCCTTTTTTCAAGCTCACTGTCTCCATCCGGTAAATGCGCTGAAAATCAAACTAGCTGAATATTGTAAAGACAAAGGAATGTGATCAAAACTCATCTTTGGAAAGGTTTGTCATTTAACTGGTTATGTTACTGGATATAAATGTAAACACACTGAAAAAATTATATATATTAACAAGTCATTTAATCTCCTATTGGGTGTTAAAACAACTTTCTTTAAACAAGTGATGAAATACAGTTTGTCATTTGGTTGAGAATTTCACTGAGTTCTGGCACAAATTGATTTATTTCAAGGGTTTTCTTGCATTCAGTGTGAGTTTGTTGAACCTGGGGGACGAACACCTTGTCTCTAAATAATGTCACTTCAGTCCCTTCACTGAGGAGAACTGAAACTGATGGATATTTTTTCACTTGTCTGAAGTATTTTTCAGCACTAAATAAGAGTGTAAATGATGCCTCAGGGTGGGCACGCTCCACAGCGAACATCTGCACGAGGACTTCGGGACCAAGACATACACTGGCGCCCTGACCAACTGGAATAACACAATGTGAGGCTTGGTGGTACATTTGCCGGGTGTCTTCAGCGCTGCCTGTCCCAGCGCCAGATGGACGCGTCGTCACACACGGCGATTAAAATGCTACTGTCCCGGCTGAAGCTGGTCTGTCGGATGGCCGAAGTGCATCGTGGGAGTGTCAGTGTAGTGCACCTGGAGAACAGGAGGAAGATGTGAGCCCGCGGTCAGTTCTATTTAGGCCTCGACCACCAGCAGTGTTTTACACTTTATCAATCAAATTTTATTTAAATAGCATATTTCTTTTTTCTAACTCCTTTTTTTCTCCCCAATTGTATCTGGCCAATTGCCCCACTCTTCCGAGCCATCCCGGTCGCTGCTCCACCCCCTCTGCTGATCCGGGGAGGGCTGCAGACTACCACATGTCTGTCTTCTCCCATACATGTGGAGTCACCAGCCGCTTCTCTTCACCTGACAGTGAGGAGTTTCACCAGGGGGACGCAGTGCATGTGAGGATCACGCTATTCCCCCCAGTTCCCCCTCCCCGCCTGAACAGGCGCCCCGACTGACCAGAGGAGGCACTAGTGCAGTGACCAGGACACATACCCACATCCGGCTTTCCACCCGCAGACAGGGCCAATTGTGTCAGTAGGGACGCCCGACCAAGCTGGAGGTAACACAGGGATTCGAACTGGCGCGCCCCGTGTTGGTAGGCAACAGAATAGACCGCCACGCCACCCGGATGCCCTAAATAAATAGCGCATTTCTAAAATAAAAACGCAATGCACTTAATATGAACACCAGTTTAAAAAACAAGCTGGTAGCAGTCTAAGCATTGGCTTTGTGTCGATGCAGTTGCCCACTGGGGACTGGGGTTCGCGCCCCGGTCTCGTCAGATCCTACTATGGCCGGACTTGATGAAGCAGCAATAATTGGCAGCGCTGTCTTCGGGAGGGGGGCGGAGTCGGCTTGTGTTCATCACATGAATGCGTCTCTGTGTGTGTGGGAAAAAGCAGTGGTTCGGCCTGGATTCGCCTTGTCACGGAAGTGGCGAGGCGTCTCCTTCAAGACTGCCAGCCGGAGAGATGCAGTTGGAGAACGCATGCAGTACGAGGGTGGGTGTTTGAACTAGACTAGGGATCGATTGGCCACTAAATTGGGAGAAATCAGAAATAAATTTAGGAAAAAAAAAAAAACCCAAAACAAGCTGAAGTGTGTGTGTGTGTGTGTGTGTGTGTGTGTGTGTGTGTGTGTGCAGTGTGAACAGGACGCCTGGTTAGATTAACAGTATAACTGCATGTATGTACATGTTGCTGTTTTTGTTTGTTTGTTTTTGGGGGTTTTTTTTTACTCGTCCTGCGACTTATATTCCAAAGTGATTTATACAATGTAATTTTGTTGGACGAATACGCTGCATTTCAACTAAGGCCACTAGATGGCACTGTTCAATCTGCTCAATTGAAAATACTGTACCACGATATAAATGCGACGTAAACATCGAAGTAACTCGTGTTTTTTTTCCTCGCAGCAATTTTTGCTGAGTGCCACTTATACTCCGGTGTGAATTGTAGTCCGGGAAATACGGTTTGTGAGTTTGCAGAAAGGTGACGTGGGAATAGGAGAGGGGCTCAGGTCAGGGAAGGGAGGAGTGAGCGGGTCAGGCTTTACTCCAGTTGGATATGAACCTTTGTTTGGGTTGTGGATGAGTGCAAGTTGGAGTGTGTGTGTGTGTGTGTGTGTGTGTGTGTGTGTGTGTAAATGCTGGGGGTGGAGGTCAGGATAACACTCCATTAGCAGCCATAACATTGAGCAGTCTCCTGTGTGTTTCTGAAACACCACTACAAATTGTGTGGGAAAACTGCCCAGCCGTTAACAATCAGTAAATGTGAAAACTACAACTCTTACCTCCTGGTTTGCTGCTACCTTTGGTGGAATACATCGAAACAGACTACATCACGTGAGAAATGTGAATAACAACCCTACAATCAGTTGTTGAAGCAAATTCCGTATAAAGATAGTGATGTATGGATTGTACACCAGTGACATCACCGGTGGACCTTTTCGGCGGCGTTTCAGAGATGCACAGAAGACTGCTCAGTATTACGGCTGTTAATGGAGTGCAAAGCCTACAACACATAAAGAGAAATCATTCTGAAAATCATGTTTCCCTTGCTACCCAATGACTGCTGGGATAGGCTCCAGCATCCCCGCGACCCTGAGAGCAGGATAAGCGGTTCAGATAATGGATGGATGGATGGATGTTTCCCTTGAAATTATAGACTGTTAAAATGTGTGATGAGTGACACACACAGGGTGGTCCGTCTACTGGGGGGCTGACTTACTTGGCTTTGTGAGGATCTTCCACTTCTAGGTCCCAGACGTACAGCTTCCCTACTTGGTTTCCCAGGGCCAGCATCTGTAAGTCCATTTAACAGAGACAGAACGGTGAGTCCTCCTCTCTCACAGAAGAAAAGAAAACATAATCCAAGATTACAGCAGCATGAAGACAAAAGAGAATAATCCTATTTTACATTTCTCACAGGGTGCTTACACAGACACATTTCATCCAAAAGTCTTGATGTAACTGAGGCAACCTACTGACGTGAGGGTAATTCCTTAAATTCCCGAGAATGATAATCAGAATTGATAAATCATTCAATCAATCAAACTCCACCTTCTGCCAGAAGTCCATGGAGAAGCGCATATACCAGATGTCACACTGGCTGTAGTCGAAGCGTCCCAGGATGGTCACGTTGGACTCGTTTGGTTTGATTCGATCGATGTCATCTTCCATTTTCCCTGGCTTCCAGCAAACGATGGCATTTTCACATGACTAGAGCAGAATTCAAACACAAACAATTAAAGAATATGTCCAGTAAAACGTCTTGGACTGTGGACTTCATGTCAAAACAATAACACAGTGACTTGGTAATTTTAACCAGTTTTTAAGAAGATAAATATCAGCCGCACATCAGCATCAGTCACTGTTTGGACTGTTTGGAGACAAAGCAAGAGAGGCAAGATTGAGATGGCTTGGACATGTGTGGAGGAGAGATGCTGGGTATATTGGGAGAAGGATGCTGAATATGGAGCTGCCAGGGAAGAGAAGAAGAAGGCCAAAGAGGAGGTTTAGGGATGTGGTGAGGGAGGACATGCAGGTGGCTGGTGTGACAGAGGAAGATGCAGAAGACAGGAAGAGATGGAAACGGATGATCCGCTGTGGCGACCCCTAACAGGAGCAGCTGAAAGTAGTAGTATTTAAGATAAATAAATGCTCGTCCTCATGTTGAGCGTCCCACTTCTTGAGCATACAAACATGGAACATGAGTTTCTGTCCACCCTACGCAGACATTTTTCACAATTCTTATCTGGTATTCAGTATTGCAAAATATTAGACAATATTGTACTATATCACATTTTCACTTGACTATCAGCAAAATAAATAATCACCATAACCATAAATTCATGCTAAAACAATTATTTTACAAACATTTTTGTTCCGATCTGACTTGAGGGGTCCTGTCCTGAGCTCCTGTGTGTGTGTGTGTGTGTGTGTGTGTGTGTGTGTGTGTGTGTACATGGTGTGTGTGTGTGCGTACATGGTGTGTGACCAGAGAATAAATGTATTGTTATAACGAAAAAGACGCAGAAGATCCACCAACTGCTCAGGTCATCATTATCTGTTGTGTGGTATTTTTACACAACGTTAAACCTTTTGTTTTTAAAAATCCCCAATATTTAAACAGACAAGAAAATAAACTGGTATTCATGGCCTTTCGCCTCATTCATGAACACTTGCCTTGGACAGAATAAGGTCTCCGAGCCATCTCACACAGTCCACGTAGTTTCTGTGGATGTCTCGTGTCGAGAAGTCCGGGAAGTGAATCTTCTGTGAGACGAACGGCCTGAAGGAGAACACACAGAAGTCTTTAAAACCTGGAATCATGTTTGTAAAGCTGATTCACACACAAATATTTAACTGGACTTTAAACAAGACTTAAAAATGAAAGACAAGTCTGGGTGGTGTAGCGGTCTTATTCCGTTGCCCACCAACACGGGGATCGCTGGTTCGAATCCCCATGTTACCTCTGGCTTGGTCGGGCATCCCTACAGACACAATTGGCCATGTCTGCGGGTGGGAAGTCGGATGTAGGTATGTGTACTGGTTGCTGCACTAGCGCCTCCTCTGGTCAGTCAGGGCACCTGTTCTGGGGGGATAGCGTGATCCTCCCACGCGCTATGTCCCAAGCGGCTGGTGACTCCACATGTATTGGAGGAGACATGTGGTAGTCTGCAGCCCTCCCCGGATCAGCAAAGGGGGTGGAGCAGAGACCGGGATGGCTTGGAAGAATGGGGTAATTGGCCAAGTACAGTTGGGGAGAAAAATCCAAAAAAAACAAAAGAAAGATAAAATGACTCAAGTTAGCTGGACAGTTGAACAAACTGGTAAGACGTCTTCACCAACACGGTCAACCAAATCCAGGGTCCGTGGAATTATCTACCGTCAGCACAATATACAATTTAACACCCGAAGAACATGGTCAGTCATGACCAGCCAATGACCCAACAAGTTAAGACCTGACACCCTGCCACTCATCGCTGCAGCAGAAAGACTTCATACAAAAATGAAATATTTCTAAAGCTGGATGCATCTACCCATGTCCTCCAGCAGCTGGATGTTCTAGTTTAAACAGGTGGTGTTCAGTCAACCCGATGGTTAGTGGATCCTGTAGGGAAAGGTTCTTTCATTTGAACCTCTGTGCAGGTTCGGAGCAGACAAGTGCCCATGGACCTGGTGAGAATTTAGTGCCCTGCTAAAGAGCAAGGCCTCAAATCCTGCTAACTGATTCAGGTAAGAACTGTGATATGGTTTTTTTTTTTTTACCTGTTGGTCTTTGAAGGGTTGTACTCGTATGACCCACGAATGGCTTTCTGCATCCTGTCCGAGTTGATGCGCCAGAGTTTGAGGGAGTGGTCCATCCCACATGACATGATCTTCTCACCCAGGAGATCAAAGTCCTGCACAGACACAAAGCCGTTGCTCACACTTCACACATAATAATAATAATAATAATAATAATAATAATAATAATAATAATCATGTTTTACACATAATAAGTCAGTCACATGTTACATCATCACTACATGTTTCACACATAATCCTGCGAGGTTAATTCGGGGGACTCTGGCAACCCGCTGTACCTACCGCGCTGAGGACTTCATCTCGATGACCCTCCACACCTCCGAATATGGCCACAAGCGTGTCCGTCTGTATGTTCCACAGGCGAAGAGCGTGATCTACAGACAGGAGACCCATTCATATATGAGCCAGTGCCAACCTTACACAACAGACAGAATTCCTGTGACTGTGAGTCGTTGGAATCACACACACACACACACACACACGCACGCACACACACACACGCATGCATCTAAACTGAATCCTGAACATGTTTTAAAAACAAAGTCCAGATACGAACGACGTAAAATTCCATCCATCCATCCACTATCCAAACGGCTTATCCTGCTCTCAGGGTCGCAGGGATGCTGCAGCCTATCCCAGCAAACATTGGGTGGCAGGTGGGGAGACACCCTGGACAGGCCACCAGTCCATCACAGGGCCCACACACACACACACACACACACACACACACACACACACACACACACACACCTAGGGACAATTTAGTACGGCCGAGTCACCTGACCTACATGTCTTTGGACTGTGGGAGGAAACCGGAGCACCAGGAGGAAACCCACGCAGACACGGGGAGAACATGCAAACTCCACACAGAGGACGACCCGGGATGACCCCCAAGGTTGGGCTACCCCGAGGTTCGAACCCAGGACCTTCTTGCTGAGAGGCGACCACGCTAACCACTGCACCACTGTGCCGCCCCTAGAATTGGAATATGGAATACTGGAACTACCTCCAATAAATCCATCACGAGCAGAAGCTGTCGGGCAGACAATATTATCAACAGGCTGGTGTCAAAGGGCAGGGTGGAAATTGGCCTTCTGTTAACCTGCTCAGATTGTATAACTGCTTACTTATTACAAGGACTGGACTGAAACTGGGATTTAATAAACCATAGCTTACTTAAAAGGTTGGATTTTGGTGGAACCTTTCACCAAAGTATCCTCAAAAACACCCACGTGTGGAACGTCTTGATGGAAACATTTAAAGTTTTTTAACACACTAGTGCCTTTTGAGCCGTTTGGAAATAAAGAACCCAAGTTAGGCGGACCATCAGTGTTTGTGAAAACGAGTTAAGAAGAAAACTGTAAACAGGAAGTGTTGGTCTCAAGGGGCCATGGTCTGGCCTCAACGTTGATACAGACTGAGCACTCTACTTCCTGCGAGGACACGGAGAAACTAAACAGCTCTCAGCATCGTGGAAGCAGCCCCATTTCCAGCTTTCTGACGCTCTGCACAAACTAATGTCCTGCTCCCTCCATTTCTCCTTCCTTTCTTGCAGGTGGCCGGGACATCCTCCTTTCCCCTCACTATCCCTGCGATCCAATTCAGCCCACAACATTTTTTTTAAAGAATGTCATGTGACTTTCATCCCACCCTCTGTCTTCGATGAGGTAAAATTCTAATCTGAAAATTATGAACAATACATGTTTGGAAGAATAAAACTGTAGCATTCTATCCCACCTCATACAAGAGTCTTCTGGGTTTTTTCCATTTTGGAAAAACAAAAGTCAGGAAGGAATAATTTATACATTTTCCTTTTTTAACTGTTTTTCATTGCTGAATATGGAGCTGCCAGGGAAGAGGAGAAGAGGAAGGCCAAAGAGGAGGTTTATGGATGTGGTGAGGGAAGACATGCAGGTGGCTGGTGTGACAGAGGAAGACGCAGAAGACAGGAAGAAATGGGAAAGGATGATCCGCTGTGGCGACCCCTAACGGCAGCAGCCGAAAGTAGTAGTAGTCTTTGTTTAACTGTTTCCAATATCTGATTCCCCCTCTCCCCCCTTTTCCCTCCCCAATTGTATCTGGCCAATTACCCCACTCTTCTGAGCCGTCCCGGTCACTGCTCCACCCCCTCTGCCGATCCGGGGAGGGCTGCAGAGTGCAGACTACCACGTCTCCTCCCATACATGTGGAGTCACCAGCTGCTTCTTTTCACCTGACAGTGAGGAGTTTCACCAGGGGGACGTAGCGCGTGGGAGATCACACTATTCCCCCCCGGTTCCCCTTCCCCCCTAACAGGCGCCCAACCGACCAGAGGAGGCGCTAGTGCAGCGACCAGGATACATACCCACATCCGGCTTCCCACCCGCACACACGACCAACTGTTTCTGTAGGGATGCCCAACCAAGCCGGAGGTAACACAGGGATTCGAACCGGCGATCCACGTGTTGGTAGGCAATGGAATAGACTGCCACGGCACCTGTACACCCAAACATCTGATCTTTGGAATAGGTCTCTGGTTGTGGAGGGTTTACCTTTGCTTACAGACAGGAGGAGGTTTGGATCTCTGGGGTGAAACTTCAGCTCGTTGATGGCGTTTCCATGACCCACATAATGCTGAAGAAGAATCAATATAACATAGTTACTCTGGCCTGTGATGACACACATTTCATTAATAATTTACTGTTTAACCATCGTGTTTTATACTCTGATCAAATATAAGAGGGGAGCAAAATGGAGCCGTAGCCTTTTAGTCGACAGCACATTCACCAGTTTATGTTCAAAACTGCATGACGCCATGAAAACAGGAGCCATGTCAACATCTATCTATCTATCTATCTATCGATCTACGTAAACATCAGTGAGGCAGAAGACACCTTCACACAGAGCCTTATTTCCAGATGAGGGTGTTTTGGTACCTTGATGCACTGCATGGTGATGTGGTTGATGACGCGAATGATGCCGCGGGATCCGGCGACGGCCAGAAGAGGATGACTGGTGTTGGTGTCGAAGGTCCAGGCACATGTGTAGAAGTTCTCGTCTGCCTGAGTGGAGCTTCAGTCAGGAAAAATGACAAAACGCTCCGCTCCTCTTTTGTAACTTTTAGTTCATTCTGGGAGCGGGGGGCTCACAGAACATGGAGGCCGGGCTTTCAGCAACAGCCTCTACGGTGGGACATATTCCCACCGCAGTTTAGAAAGGAAGAATGAGTCTGGTTGTCTTTGACTACCCACACATAACAGACAAGTCGTCTCTGTGGGAAATATGATTACATTTTTCATCTGTGTTTCTATTTTGCAATGTTTTGTAGTGTCAGATCTGTTGCATTTTTTTTTTAAAGTCTTGTATCAACAAAAATCGAAAAACAAGAATTGTGGAGCATAATTTGTCGAAAATTTGTTGGTGCAAATTCACGTTTGCAGCGGCCTCACCCAGTACCGTCCATGCAGTGTCTTTGTCCACGTCTAAGTTTTGTCCTCGTCTGATGGCCAGGAGAGCTGGGGCTGGATCGGCTGGGACAGCTTGGTCTGCTGCGTCCTGTGGGCCCAGGGACCACGGCCCTGACCAGAGCTGTGCCCAAGGAGGAAACAATGAGGGCGGTGTGACAGGACGCGGAAGTGGGGCAGGCTAAGCTAACTGCTAGTCCATGCAGACCGGCAGTTCCCACAGTCATCCTGGCTGTTCGTTCTCCTGGACAGTGATTTTTTTGTTGTTGTTTAGATAAATGTTAATTTGGATATGTGTGTTCTTGTAGTTTTTGCGTATGTGTGTTCTTGTAGTTTGGATGTGTTTTTGTCTTTGTGTTGCACTGTTGTGGGCTGAGGGAAATTATGTTTCGTTTCATTTCATGTGCGCAAGTGCATGAAATGAAACGACAAATAAAGTGTTTCTGATTCTGATTCAAAAAATATTTCACATAATCTAGTCTGTGTACAGATTTCCCTACGCCAACCAGGATTATACTGACTTATAAAAGACATGCGGTTGACAGAAAGGATACGTCAGCATCGACATACGACTGCAACAGTCTTATCTCTCCCTGGGAGTGACACTCGTACAGAGTGACCTGTTGAGACAAGAACAATACTCTGTTAGTAGAGCTCAAGACATGAAATACGTTTCTGTTCAGCCACATTGAGGTCAAAAATGTATGTTTGAACAAAGATTTAGGAAGAACCTCAGCAAGAAAATGCTAAATGACAACAAAGAAACACAACATACATGTAGCAAGTCAAAATATGTGAAACACAACTAGTCAGAAAGCTGCCGTCCAACAGTGAACCAGTCAGTGGTTGTCAGTGTTGTTGTGTGATATATATGTAGAAGGTACAGCTGGCTCAACAGCGTCCAACACAAAGACCTCTTTTCAGGTATGTATGACAAGACAGCAATGCATTGTGGGTTCACAGTGGGGTGTTTTGGTTGTGTTTAGCTTACTGACTAGATACAGAGAAGGAGTCTGACAGAAAGATGGAGTCCAGGATTTATATAATAATGACTTTAAAAAGACAGAGTAAGGTTGTTATAAACCAAGAGCCATGCTCCATCTCGGCTCGTCATTCTGATGCTTAAGGTTTTGCCCCCCCCCCCTTTTCTCCCCAGTTGTACCCGTCCACAATTACCCCACTCTTCCGAGCTGTCCCGGTCTCTGCTGCACCCCCTCTGCTGATCCGGGGAGGGCTGCAGACTACCACGTCTCCTCTCATACATGTGGAGTCACCAGCCGTTTCTTTTCACCTGGCAGTGAGGAGTTTCACCAGGGCAATGTAGCACGTGGGAGGATCACACTATTCCCCCCCAGTCCCCCCCCCCCGAACAGACGCCCTGACCGACCAGAGGAGACGCTAGTGCAGCGACAAGGACACATACCCACATCCGGCTTCCCACCCGCAGACACGACCAATTGTGTCTGTAGGGACACCCGAACAAGCCGGAGGTAACACAGGAATTCGAACCACCGATCCCCGTGTTGGTAGACAATGGAATACACCGCTACCCGGACTACCTTTGGCAAAACGTTTTAAAGACTTGTTTGGTGCATACTAGAATCCACACAGGTGTTTACACCTGTCAACATGATCTGAACTTCATGGAAAATTCATTTAGTCTACACCACAATGTGGGTGTGAGAGCTGTGAAGAAGAACAGAGCACTGAAGTGTTTGTATCTGGAAGGATTAGGCTACTTAATGAAAATGTTCTCATGCAACAAGTGTGTAACGGTGTCCAGATTCACTTCCTAATTGTTAAAGTAATCCGACCAAACTACGTGTGTCAGACAACCAGAGAAGTGTCACAATGATGATGCGATGTGTAGGGATCAGAGCCCAGCTGTATGGTGGCCTACCCTGTTACTGCCGACTGTGGCGAACACAAGGGGGTCCCCTTCTTTGCTATGCCAGTTAAACTGGACTCCAAACAGCGGCTGGCCATGGTCCTCCTATACAAAATGTTGCGTAAAAAAAGAAAGAAATAGCATCAGGGTTTTGAGCCAGAAAACTTACCTCACTACTTCATCTATTTTTAAGCCACTGCTGAAGCTGTGAATATGAAAAGCCGAGCAGACAAATTCAACCATCAACATCACAAAAACGTATGTGCACTTCTGTGAGGAAGGTTGATGTGCTTATGCATGTTATGTTAAAATGTGTTTAGATTAAGTGATGAAGAGCAATGGACACAGATTTCTCAAATGATGAGTGATTCCTCTCAGCCTCTTCTCTGCCGTTAACCTGAAGGTTGTTAATGATGATCCAACCCACAGGGCAGTTTGACTCATTCTTACCCCCAGCTCAGGGATATGCACATTCACATTTCTACTCTTTTCTGACTTTTCAAATCTTCCTTTAGAACTTGCTTAACTGGATAGAAGCGTTCATACTGTGTGTGCAAGACTGGTTCCATCACTCACGCTACAGCGCTCAGGCCAAATACGCACAATCAATCCAGACATTTAATACAATTTGCTCAAACGCAACTTCAACTAGAAGAGTGCACTCAGTAGTGACCATCCCCACCAGACGTATTCTCCTTCTCCGGTGTTCGGACTTGGCGAAACAACAGCTGAGGAGTTAGCACTCAATTGCAGTATAAAACAGGTTTTTAAAGTTTTGAATCACTGCAACCGCAAATGGAACGAAGAACTGGAGTTGGTCCCCGCACGCTGCACCACAGCAGCCCACTGCTCCTATACAATAGGATGGGTCAAATGTAGAGAACAAATGTCACTGTAAACTGTACAATGACAAAATAAAGTGGATTTCTTCTTCTTCCCATTATCATATAAAGAAAATAAAGACAGAGGTTATCATTTTTGGTCACCCAGCGTTCCTCCAGTTCTGCTGTGCTGAGATCAGCAGTGAATGACTTGTGAAATATGATCGACTTCTCATTTACTTTCAAGACTCATACCCGAATACATAATGTTCTGACACTATTGGTACCCGATACAAGTCAACAGTAGATGTGAGTTGCGCATGAGCACCGTTGACTTGGGTCGGGCAGTGACAGACAGCAGCATTGGTCGAGCGAGCTAGAGAGTGAATGAAGAGAGGGAGCAGTGGTAGGGAGAACAAACGTTTTTCAAAGGTTTTGAATCACCACAAACACAAGAGGTTCTTGATCATACAGTCATAACTGTGAAAAAAATTCTAGGCTAATGGGTCCAGTAGTATGCGAGATTAGCTGCGGAGAGACAAACACGCACACATGCAATTGCGTGACCAAACACAGTACCCCATTCCAGGCTTACCGTCTGGTGGGGATAACATCGACATGCCGCATAAGGACAGACGGATACATGGTCTATGTCTGGCCCACCTGCTGCGGCAACAGAAAGCAAGTTCAACTACAGAACGTCACTTTGGCAACCATACTCACCCTCAGGCTGTTAACACACTTAAAGGAATATCTGCACTTCTTGGACTTCCACTTGCCCTTGCCCCAGCTCTTCCTGCCTGGGGCATTGGCGGTGTTGGTGGGTGTGTCTGGGCGCTCGACATTTGTCCCGCTCTCCACACTGACAGCATCATCCTACAAATACAACAGACCTCTACGTCACTTTGACATCCAAATATGGGATTCCAGATTAATCAATACAGCCCCTATGTCATTACACATTGCAAAAAAAAAAAAAGGGGTTTTGGACTACACAAATGCATTAAAACCTACCATCGACAGCTGCAATTACGCTCATTTATACATTTTATAAACTGGTTTGTTTGCAATTTATGGTTTTTCTGACATCTCTCTGAACTGATGTTAGATACTATGAACTACGGGTGATTCCTCTGACAAGTCTGGGAAAGTCAGAAAATTTGTGTATCTGCCAAAAATCTGCAGAGATGGCTTCCAAATTTCATACAAGAACCATCAACATACAAAATTTTTGCAGTAGGACGGCACTAAGCCCTCAAGAAAGCACCTCAAAGTGCACTGGGTGGGATTTGCCTGTTAATTCTCTACTGGCTACGAAGGCTCTGGTCTGTAGTGTCTCCCCTCACAGTGGAGGGGGAAATACATCTGACTGTTTCATTTCTGTCTCAGTCAACATCAGTGGAAAAGAAACACCAGAGCATCTTCATCCTCTGGCTGTTAAGAGTCCAGATGTCAATGAGTAATTTCCCCAATTCACTCTGCAGTGAGCTGTAGTTTTGCAGATAATACAATACCAGACTCTTGTCAGGAACACTTTATTATCATTATATATTATTCCCTGTTCATTATACCTTTATTAAGTAAAATCAAAGTAGAATGACATACACACATCTGGAAACAATGAGGCAAATTCCACCAAACTTGTATCACTGAAGGCTCTAGTATACTCTCCAACTCATTCTTCTACTTCCTCCAATATAAAGCCCTTCTCCCACTGGCCAAAAAACCCGCTAATATCTGCCTTTGGTCAATGTAAAAAGGTGGATGTTAGCAGGTTTTTTGGCCAGTGGGAAAAGGGTATAAGAATGTGATTGTTAAAGCCTCTCTTAGAATCTGGGTTCAGTTTAAGTGCTATTTTGGTCTACAATCATTTTCTACCTATGCCCCACCACCTGCTAATCACGTTTTCCCTCCTCCCCTAGAAGACCGTGTTTTCTTAATGTGGTCAAATCTTGGTATCAATACTTTTACAAGACTTGTATACTGGTATTGTTTTTGCATCCTTCCAGCAACTCTCAGACAACTGTTCACTTCCCAGGCAACATTTTGTCAGATATTTACAGCTTTGCCCATAACACATTCCCCATATTCCCAACCTACTTAGTGATTCGATTTTAGATGGTTTCCTGACACCAATTCAAACTCTGAAAGGCTCAGTTTCATATACCAACAACCAAATTAATCTTTTACATCCAGTCAATAAACTCTATAAAGACCCTTTGGGAGGAGGCTCTGAGGGAAGTAATGTCAGAGGAAGATTGGGCGGAGAGTTTAAAATGTATACACAAATCTTCTATTTGTACAAGAATGGTCTTACTCAGCGTAAAGTGGTACATCGCACCTACAACAAACACTAAGGCTGAGCTGACTAAGATCGATGAGGGTGTATCACATGTTCTGGCTTTGCCCATCCCTTTGGACTGAGACTTTTAATCCCCTATCACAGATAATTGGGGGAAAAGTAGAACCAAATCCTTTCAGTGCATTGTTTGGAGTTTTCCCCTCCCTACATCCAAAAAAGATGTCTTAGCTTTTGTCACCCTGCTGGTTAGATGTTTAATATTGAGCAATTGGAAATCAACTGTATCTCCCTCGCATACCCACTGGATAAGAGACATCCTTTGCTTTCTTAGATAGAAAAAAAATCAGACTTTCTTTAAGTGGCTCCTCCAATAAATTTGAGAATAAGGGATCCATTCTTCCAATTTGTTAAGAGGACAATATTCCCACTCATTCCTGACTTAAGTAACATTTGCGGGTTGCAGGGGTATTAATATTGGGTTTATTGTGGCGTGGGTGATATGCTGCTGTACTGACTATTAGTGTCCATTACTGACACGGTTTACTATTGCCTGAGTTTCTTCTATTTATTTTTTTTGTGTGTGTTTTCTTATGGTTGTGTTGCTTTAGTTTTCTCCGTCTTTGTAAGCTGTTTTAGTATTCAATTGTCCCTTTTTTATATCGTCTTTTTATAAAGGGAATATACCCGTTTACTTTTATAAATGCTGTTGCTTTGGTGACACAATTGCAATTTGGGTTCTTACAAACCCCATTTAAAAAAAACAAACCAAAAGTAAGAAACAGACGGAAACAAGTTAACCATCTACAAGCTGAGACGCTGCGTCGAGTGCCTGGGAACATCAACCTGCGACGTCAAATCCCGTCAGTGAGTATTTGGAGGAGGGCAGACTAACAGACTCATGTGCTGCATGTTTATATACCCTACACGGACGATCAGGAGAGTTTATACTGGAAGTGATGGGACACACTGGGACTGCTGAGACAACGCTGCTAGCCTCGTTAGCTTCATTTAGCTCCACGCAGCATGAAGCTAAGCAGGGGCAGTATGGAGAACTCTTTCCGCCAAAAGAAAAAAAACGAACAATCTTATGTGTCTTACGTTCTCGTCTCCGGACAGATCGGGGTTACTGTTCTCATCGCTGCTCAGTTTTTGCTTTTTCGCAGGCATCTCTTTTCCCGCCTGACAGGGAGACTCTGGCATGTTCCTGTTTTCCCTCATTTTGCTTTGACCTCCTTCCTTCCGCTTTGTAGTATCAATACTTCCGGTGGCCGTCCGTTCCGTAGTTTAAATAGTTCCAGGCCGCAACAAGTAAACAAATAAATAAATATGTGCGTACATATATATATATGTATATGTATATATAGACTCTTTACTAACATTCAAAACATTTCGTTTTTACTTATGTACGCAGATACATAATGAAATAAACTAAAAATTAAATGCTTTATTTTTCAGTTGTTTCTGATAAACACATGATTAGAAATATGGTTATGATTAGAAATGTGGTTTTATCAAATAAAACTCAAACTGCTTGCTAGAAATATCGCTCATTTGAGAGCATCATTTAATATTCCAGGCCACAAAGAACTCAACATATGAAACAGATATACTTAAATGTTTGAAAAAAACAACATACAAGGTCAAAATGAATGCTCACGTGCTCATTTCTGATTCATATTTCTTTCTAAAAAATGTCACTTGTTCTAACAAACTGACAAACTACAAACCCCCACCAGCAGATGCTAAGCTGTTATCCAGTCAGGTGATACTGAGCTCTGGTGTCAGTTCAAGAAAAATTTTTTTTAATAATGAGTAAAATCGTTCATAAGACCAAACCCATACTTAGATAAATTCTTTTTCTTTTTTCGAAAAAGGAGTTTTATCTAATAGTTCCTTGGACTTGGTTAGAGTGACATCCAACAACATCTACTGGCTTTCAGGTGTGGATTGGGTGTTGGTTGAGATGTCCTGGTCATCCATCTGGTTTACCAAAGTCCAAGTATCTTTATTGTCCCTTACAGGGAAATGAGTTTGCAGCCAGTATATATAAAGCTCTCACACAAATCAAAACATACAAACACCAAGGCAGCGCTGACACATCACTGATGGACAACAAAAAACAACAGGACATAGTGGGCAAGGAGAACCAAAGGAGTTCAAACATACAGACCATGGAAACAAGCGATCTGCAGACACCAGATGAATACTATCTACCATTTAACAACTGAATGGCAGTGGGGACAAAGGAAGCCTTGTATCTCTTAGTCCTAAAACAGGCCATCCTCCCCCGACCACCTGAGGGTAACAGCTCACACTCTGGCTGAAGGGGGTGACCTTGGCACTCCAGAAGGGAAGTATTCTTTCTGAACACCTTCCTATTATATAGGTTTGTAAAGAGGTTGGTATAAAGGTCGGTTATGACCAAGTCCCCAAATTTACTGTTTTGCATACAGAAAATACACATTTCTTGTAAATGAACAATTAACCACAGAGCCTCAACCTAAACATTTTACAGACACGCTTAACAGCATTGATGTATGAAGTATTTAGCTCTGAGTAAAACTGATTCAAAACACCGGTGCCAACTTTCAAATCCTACAGTCATGTATTATTGTACACATGCTACCATGTTGAAGGACCTACATTTCAGTCATAGTTGTTAAATTCACAACTTGTCTGTTGACAGAACTTGCGGCTTTGTGACGTTTTCCTGGGATTCAAACTATCTTCACAAAATGTCTACAGTAATAAACAGGCAGTCATTGCCATGTTTTACGCTCTCTCTTTAGGTAGTTGGGTTGAAATGAGGTTAAGCCAGCTTCCTTCTCAACTTTCTTCCAAAAAAAAAATCACATTCAAAAACAGAATAGTGACTCAAGAAAATTTAATTTAGTTTAAACAGTTCTTTAAAAAAAAAAACCCTGGGAAACAGGGAACAAGCCGAAAAAAGAAGAAGAAGAAGTTATAAAAAAAAAAGAAGAAGAAGTTCACAATCATTTTTCTGCAGAACAGAAACGTTTTTGAGTGAAAGTCCTGCATTACTTTTCTATTTTCAAGACATCTGCCATCTGATGGAATGAGGTGTGTTTGTCTGGACGCAGCCTAACTGAGAACGCCCACATCCTCCTCCGAAGCCTCGCTCATATCCTCTGAGCCTTCCTCTTCCTCCTCAGAACTCCTCTTCATCCCCTGCTGTTTGGATAGGGCCAACGCATAGCGAATGTTGTATATGTTCCAGTCACACCTACAGAGAACACACAAACATGCATGCACGCATGCACACACGCACACGCGTGCGCACACACCCACACACAATTAATACCAGTGTTAGTTTCTATTGCAGAGGCCAAACACGGTCAGAAATGGATCATGATCTCTGTGTTTGTGTGTGTAAGTGTGTGTGTGTTTGCATACATGCGTACATGTGTGTTTGTTTGTGTGTTTGCATTAGACAGCCAGAAAGAGAGAGAGAGAGAAAGAAGCATGAGAGTCATGAAACAACATGGGGGAGGGACAGCATTTGACTTGTGTAGCTCCACATGGGCTGAGCATGACACCGACATACTGAGTGGCTTCTCACTGGAGACACTTACACCAACAATGCATCTGGACAACGGATGAATGTGGATGAAATGGCCAGAAGTCAGACTGTGTTTTATCACGTCACATGGGGACAGTGAGTGTGTGTGTGTTTGTGTGTACCAGGTTTTTCTACCCTAATGGGGACCAAATATCCCCATTAGGATAGAAAAACCAGAAGTCCCCTACCGTGCAGGGACATTTTATGGGTCCGCATGAGGAAAAGGGTGTAGTTTAGGGTTCGCACTTGGTTTCAGGGTTAAAATTAGAATTAGAACGAGGTTAAGGTTAGGGGTAAAAGATAAGGTTAGGCATGTAGTTATGAAGGTTAAGGTTAGGGTTAAGGGCTAGGGAATGAATGGACTCAATGAGGGGTCCCCACAAGTATAGGGTGACATGGTGTGTGTGTGTGTGTGTGTGTGTGTGTGTGTGTGTGTGTGTGTGTGTGTGTGTGTGTGTGTGTGTGTGTGGGTGTGTGGGTGTGTGGAGAGGTTTAATTTTTAACAATGTTGACACTCACAGTTTGGAGAGATCTTCAAAATGTCTTTGGATGCTCTTCTGCAGTGACTGGATGGTGGGCAGCATCGCTGCAGACCTGCACCCCCACAATAAAAACCAAACACAGTGAATTCCTCTTTAGAAATAAAAAAACAGTGTTTCAGAGAGCCTTCAGCTGTGGTCTCCAACCACCTGCAGTGTCGAGCACAGTATGCTGATTTTCACTCCGTTAGAGACTCAAGAGTCTGAACCAGGACCTCTGGGATCAGATCTGGCTTCAAAACTATTTGGTGTCAAATCTTTATCCACAAGCTACATTTACCTTCCCAAAACTTTCTCAGCAGATAAGTTCTGAGGAACTTTACAGTAAAACTACATTAACGAGCATATGACAGATTTCTTTAAAGGTGTCCAGATTTGAAGGCAGATCTCACACTTTAGTCCAGACAAGTTGTGTCCATTTACTTCAATGTGCCGGTGTAGGTGTGAAAACCTGCATACACACAAATTCTTTACCAAAGCTAAACTTGTGTCTTTATCTAGAAACAAGATGTTCTTCACATGTTCTGAGAACTAACTCAGAGAGATGTCCTATGCGTCTTCTAATTTGCGCTCACATCCAGTAAAAGACTGAAATGATGTTTTTAAATGGTGTGACACAACCGATGTTCACTGTCATTTATGTGGTTAATATGACTCCCAGACGTGAGAACGCCTCAGGAGTCCAGGTGGATGAAGGCCAGTCACTCAGCACGGCAGCGTTTCTCTCACCTGTTCTTGAGTTTCTGTCCGTGCAGCATCAGCAGGTTTTGGGCCCAATTCAGGTAGAACTGCAGGTGACCCGACTTCTCCAACGAGACCGCCACGAAACCCAACAGCTTCTCCACGTAGACGTCAGGGAGGGAGCCACACACCACGGAGACTAACACACACACAATGCACATGTCCACAAGACGTTACAAAGTAAAACACCAACTCCGTGACTCATTCAGGTAAAAAAGGGAGTTAATACCCAGTAGGTGAAATAACAATAATAAATGTAGCTGCCAAAATATATAAATACTAACAATATTTACTCAAATAATTAATGACTTCACAGACCAACAATTCAAATGATCAACTAATTATAAACAATCTACACACAGTGTTAAATCTGTGTGATAATCTACGACCGGATCTTCCGGTGTGGGAAGATGGCGGTGCGGACTTGCGTTTGTGGTGGCCTCACCCAGTGCTGACTATGCAGTGTGTTTGTCCACATCTACATCTGAGTTTGTGTCACTGTGTGAAGAACTTTTACAAGGATTTACGTCTGTGATCGTCGATATCGTTTGTTGGCTGGGGGAGCTGGTGTTGGATCAGCTGGGAGAACGGGGCAGGCTAAGCTAACTGCTAGCCCATGCAGACCGGCGGTTCCGATAACACCGAGGGCGGTCTGGCGGTGGCCTCGCCTAGCGTTGATTGTGCAGCGTTTTTGTGTGCGCCTGCGTTTGTGTCGTTGCGTGGAGTGAGGGGGAGGTGTGTCGAAGGTGTCCAGCTCTGGCGCTGGATCAGCTGGGGGAGCTTGGACTGCTGCGTCCTGTGGGCCCAAAGACCACGGCTCTGACCAGAGCTGTGCCCGAGTGAGGGTGGTCTGACAGGATGAGGAAGCGGGGCAGGCTAAGCTAACTGCTAGCCCATGCAGACCAGCAGTTCCGACAGTCACTCTGGCTGGCATTCGTTCTCTGGACAGTGATTTTTTTGAATTGTGTTGCAAATTTACTGAATGGACTGAGTTGTTGACTGTGTTTTTTTGCTTTGTTCTCTCTGGTTTTTGAAGGTGTCGTTTTTGGGAGGTTTTGTATGTCTGTTTTTGTCTTTTGTGTTGCGCTGCTGTGGGCTGGGAGAAACGAAATTTCATCTCTTTTGTGTATGCAAGTACATGAATGAGATGACAACAAACTTCCTGATTCCAAGTGTAACAGCTGTAAAACATGTTGGTATTCTCAGTGTAAAGATGTTGGAAAGTCATACAAAGGAATTGAATCAAGTGCAACTGGACTTGGAATATATCTGTGAAGATGTTTCGCCTCTCATCCAAGAGGCTTCATCAGTTCGTGCCTTTCTGACAAGACCAAGCTAGTCTGACTGGCTGGTGATGAAATTCAGATATTTATCCTCTTTGGAGTCGTTATCAGAGCTATAGATGTGCATGGCTCTTTGTGATCTGATGTTAAGCAGCGACGGTTGTTGGGGGTGTTAGTTTCGACTTCATTAGTGCTCCATTCAGTGGTAACGTCTTCACGGATATATACCAAGTCCAGTTGCACTTGGTTCAATTCCTTTGGATAACCATGACCTGGATGAATGAGAACATTCACAGAGACGTTGGAAAGGAAATCTCCAGAGTCATCATGTGTCAACTGAATATAATCAGAAAACACACACCGCGAGAGGTACGCAGGAAGCGACTCACTCTGTTTGTAGGGTACCGCTTCCAGGACTTCCTGGATCAGGGCGCTCTCGTTCAGACGGAACGCCAGCACGATGGCTGCCACCCACTCCTGCAGCTGCAGCTGTTTACGCACGCTGGCTGGTGTCACGTCCAGGTCGAGGTCAAAGGGGTCGAAGATCAGCGATCCGTCCAGGGAGTAGATCAGCAGCCCCTCGGTGGTGGTGGCAGCCCAACTGCGACCTGAGACAAACCAGATCAAGTTTGAGAACAAGTTCACGTTTGATTGTTAGCTAAATAAGATATTCATATACTGAAGAATATTTAAATTATCTTCATATTTGCAATTGCATGCTAAGATTTTCATCGGGAGTGATGAAGAAGGACAGGATTAGGAACAAGTATATTAGAGGGACCGCTCAGGTTGGACGGTTTAGAGACAAAGCAAGAGAGACAGATTGAGATGGTTTGGTCATGTGTGGAGGAGAGATGCTGGGTATATTGGGAGAAGGACGCTGAATATGGAGCTGCCAGGGGAGAGGAGAAGAGGAAGGCCAAAGAGGAAGTTTATGGATGTGGTGAGGGAGGACATGCAGGTGGCTGGTATGACAGAGGAATATGAAGAGGACAGGAAGAGATGGAAACGGATGATCCGCTGTGGCGCTCCCTAACGGGAGCAGCCAAAAGTGGTAGTAGTAGTTCATATTTGCAGTTACAGAAGTATGGAAGCCAAGAATTACTGGCTTGTTTCTGTGCAGAGTTCAAAGGTAAGGCAAATATTTAAACTGCACACAGAAGGTCTCCATTTATTTATTCACTTCTTGATTTCCCCCCCTTTTCTCCCCAGTTGTACCCGTCCACAATTACCCCACTCTTCCGAGCCGTCCCGGTCTCTGCTCCACCCCCTCTGCCGATCCGGGGCGGGCTGCAGACTACCACATGCCTCCTCCGATACATGTGGAGTTGCCAGCCGCTTCTTTTCACCCGACAGTGAGGAGTTTCACCAGGGAGACGTAGCGTGTGGGCGGATCACACTATTCCCCCCAGTTCCCCCTCCCCCCCGAACAAGCGCCCCAATTAACCAGAGGCGGCGCTAGCGCAGCAACCGGGACACATACCCACATCTGGCTTCCCACCTGCAGACACGACCAATTGTCTCTGTATGGACACCCAACCAAGCCGGAGGTAACACGGGGATTCGAACCGATGACCCTTGTGTTGGTAAGCAACAAAATAGACTGCCACACCATCCGGACGCCCCTGTTGGTTGGTAATCTAATCATGAAACCCGAAGTCTTTTTTAACAAACCCGCTTTTTCAGATTTTATCAGTGTATTGATGAAGGACTCTGTGGTTTATTCTGCCATGTTTCCACCACAGAACCGTTATGGGAGACAAAAGGGGGAGATGTAATTTTGCTACGTACCGGTGGGAGAGAATCTCAGAGAGCTGACTCGAATCTCCGGCTTGAAGTGTCGAGAGCTCATGTCACCTGTGAAGAGAATAGCAGCAAGCTGAAAACCAACAGATAATATGGGAAAGAATAGCAATCATCAAAAAGACATTATAGTGTAGTTTAATGGAAAAGTGCCCATTTGGCGGGGGGGGGGGGCTTGTCTTCTCTTGTAGGTGGTTAATGTACAGAAGCCATGTTGAATGAACAAGTAAAAAAACGTGTGCTGTCCAAATAAAGATAATAAAGATATTCTGGGGTGTCTTCGTGCCTCCTGACCTCTCCTAACACCGGGGAGGCTGATGTGGACGTCATCTCCATCTCCCGCTCCCTCATCCACCAGAGCCAGACTCCCAAACTCCGTCATCTTCCGTCGGTCCAAAAACTCCTGCACACAGATGACCACATACGTTACACACCACACCTCCTCCCTCCTTTCAGGACAACGGGAGTTGTTGACCAACAGGAAGTCAACCATCATGCTAAATGGGGGAAGATCTCTGAGATGCCGCTGGGAAAAGTCTCCCCAGAGGACGTGAATGAGACACATTCACTCGTATAGCAGTTCAACTAGCACAACATTAACTGAAAGTTGGCTGCCGCACAATTTGGGTTAAAACGTCAACGTGAAAAGCTTTTCATTTATTCAGAAAATACGACTAATGCCTTGGAGCAAGGCACACAGCCTTTAAATGCTTCCATGGGTAGAGGACAGAGTATGAAGTCTTATTTGAAACTGTTATGAGAAATATATTATATTTATGTGCCTCTATCACACATATGGAATATTGAAATAAGTTCATGTTTTGTTTTTTTTTTATAGATTTTTTCCCCCTTTTTCTCCCCAGTTGTATCCGGCGCATTACTCCACTCTTCCGAGCCACCCCGGTCTCTGCTCCACCCCCTCTGCTGACCCCGGGAGGGCTGCAGACTACCACATGCCTCCTCCGATACATGTGGAGTCACCAGCCGCTTCTTTTCACCTGATAGTGAGGAGTTTCACCAGGGGGATGTAGCGTGTAGGAGGATCACGCTATTCCCCCCAGTTCCTCCTCCCCCCGAACTGGAACCCCGACTGACCAGAGGAGGCACTAGTGCAGCGACCAGAACACATACCCACATCCGGCCTCCCACCCGCAGACACAGCCAATTGTGTCTGTAGGGATGCCTGACCAAGCCAGAGGTAACACAGGGATGCGAACCGGCAATCCCCCTGTTGGTAGGCAACAAAACAGACCGCCATGCTACCCCAACGCCCCAAGTTCATGTTTAATAACATGTCAAAAACAAGTCCTCTTTTGCAGTAGAGCAACTTTAAAACCATTTCAACAGAATCCACATTTGAAAAGAAAGTGGTTTCAGCAGAACCAGTCTACTGCGTTTGAGTTGAGTCCCCGCCAACAGCTACGTTAAAAACAGGGCATTTATTTATTGATTTTGTTGTCATGATCGAGTTGATGTGAATGAGTCCGGTACCTCCATGGCATCAAAGGAGAGGTTGCAGGAGATCTCAAACTTCTTCATGAGGATCTGCTCCTGGATGTTGTAGATACAGACAAACTTAGACTGACCTCCAGCCAAGATGGATGCTCCGTCCGCCGAGTAACACAGAGACGTGAAGGACCTTGGTACCAAGAAATGACACACAATGTGTTTAATGTATGACTGAAAACACAAAAATCCCATGCCCAAAAAACCAAAAACATGATATAGAGAATATGAAGTAAGTGGAATGTCACTTTGTATGTTCGGCTGTTTCTTCATTTCTTACTTGCCCTTGGCGGCCTGCTTGGCAGAGATTTTATCGGTCTCCTTTCGGCCAATCTTTAGGTCATGTCGGCCGGCGATGGAGCCCGTCTGTGAGGCGGTGTGTGGGTTCCAGAAGGAAATCTCGCCATCCAAAGTAGCCACGGCCAACTCCTCACCATCAGGACGGTACGACACACACAAACCTGGAGAAAACACAAAGCAAAGAAAAGTCTGGGCTCAGGAAAAGAAGGTCTTCTGGACACTTTCTAGTACACAGTCCATCCTTGTCAGGGTTCAAGTGTTCGGTGAACCGTGCAGATAGAGGCCGCGTGTTTGTATGCTTTAGGACAGATCAATCAATAACAGCACGGGAGTTGACGGGGGTCCAGAACTACATAGTGGATATGGACCCCCGTCCATATCTACTGTGAAGTTATCGAGAATTAAAAACGGTTGTTCTTTCATAATATACTTTTGTGCCGTTCCAGGACGAAGAAATGATCCTCGACCGTTAAACACTCTACAAGCCACGTGTCCTTTTAACGGGTCCAATACACCAAGTGGAGTTTGTCGATTTTGCCAAAAGTAGCCTGCAGATCCAAGTCTTTTTTTTGGGGGGGGGGGGTCCCCCTTTTCTCCCCAATTGTATCCGGCCAATTACCCCACTCTTCTGAGCCGTCCCGGTCGCTGCTCCACCCCCTCTGCTGATCCGGGGAGGGCTGCAGACTACCACGTCTCCTCCGATACATGTGGAGTCACCAGCCTCTTCTTTTCACCTGACAGTGAGGAGTTTCCCCCAGTCCCCCCCCCCCCCAGACAGGCGCCCCAACCGACCAGGAGGTGCTAGTGCAGCAACCAGGACACATACCCACATCCGGCTTCTCACCCGCAGACACGGCCAATTTTGTCTGTAGGCACGTCTGACCAAGCCGGAGGTAACACAGGGATTCAAACCGGCGATCCCCATGTTGGTAGACAACGGAATAGACCGCCACGCCACCCAGATGCCCTCCCATCCAAGTCATTTTTCATCTTGGCTTATCAACTTTCTTTTATTTATTATTTTTTTTATATCAGTCCCTCTTTGGACACCATTTTACAGCTGTGATAAAAGAAAATGCTGCACAGTATTTATATCATCATCATTTTCACCAACATGACATTAACAACCGCCTCCACTGTCAAACCATTTCCTCTGTCATAAGTCCTTTACCATCAGAGGTGAGACGCAGCATTTCTTTGGTCTGCCAGCTGTCCATCATGTCCCACAGTCGGACTGTGCAGTCCCAGGACACGCTGGCCAGGATCGACCGGACTGGACTGAAACACAGGCAGCTCACCGGGCCCTCATGGCCCCCTAGCACCTAATCACACAGAGACAGGAAGTATTAAGCGCAGAAAGGAAGTGGCTTAATTGTTATACTCGGGTTGAACCTTGAAATATTAGGCTGTTTGATTGTATGAAATACTGGATACTGCCCAACCCTGTTAAGACACACTGAAATGTCACAGGTTCAATCATCGTGGACCTCCAGCAGCAATGTGTTGTATCAAAGTTCCCTTGAGCAAGACACCTGACAGCTACCTGTTCACTGATAGTAAGTCATAAATAAGCGAGTCAGCTGGCTGTGTGATGTTTCTACATGATCACATGGTATCACCTTACAGGGCCATGCGGGGTCCACCATGCAGAAAACACTGATGGACTCACAGAGCTGAGATATAAAATCACATTTCAGACAAACATGGAAGAGAGTGGAATCTGGAGATTTGTGGGGGATTTTTAAAAAATGTGTGAAAATATGAGGAATTTAAAATGAGTAGTCCTTAGACCATCTGTCACTCTCCCTCGCAGGAAACCCTGCTGCGCTTCTATGTCTCTGTCCACGTGAGTGTACATACCCCTTCCAAATCAAGGTATATGGATTGGGGGGGGGGGGTCACACACTGTATTTACTGCAACTACGACTGTAAAGCCCTCTGGGACTAAACTGTGATTTAGGGGTATACCAATAAAGCTGAGGCTTGAACCCGGGACCTTCTTGCTGTGAGGCGACTGCACTAACCATTGCACCACTGCACCACAGTGCCGCCCTAAATTTTGCTTGCTTGCTTATCATCCCACTTCTGACACCAATGTAGCGAATTCAGGGGGCAGCTGGGAACCGCCGCAGCCAGGACCCGAACCTGGGTCTCCCGCACCATGGCCAAAAACGTTAACCAGTTGACTAAAGGGTCCGACCCTGCCATGAAGGTCAGGTCAATCAGCTGTACTAAATTGTCCCCAGGTGTGAATGTGTGTGTGTGTGGGCCCTGTGATGGCCTAGCGGCCTGTCCAGGGTGTCCCCCTGCCTGCCGCCCAATAACTGCTTGGATAGGCTCCAGCGTCCCACGACCCTGAGAGCACGATAAGCAGTTTGGATGATGGATGGATGGATGAATAATAAAAGTGACAGAAAAGGACTTGACTTGGTCCCAGTGTGAACATGTCAGTAAACGTCTGTGGGTTCGTTATGTGAGAATGAGGAAACAATGTGGAAACAACCACATCACAACAGACAACAATGTGAAAAGAGAAAAACTTAGACACACAGCCATTTTACTCTTCTTTCCATGACTGCAGTTAGTTTATATAAACTATCTGGCAGTAAAAATTGTGAAAAGACAAAAAACACAATTAAAAAACAAAATTAAACCGAGAAAAGTGAAACAGAACAGACGTCATAGGGCTGCTAACCAGATGTCGTGTGTGAGTGGTGGTCTCGGCTCTTACCTCCAGCAATCTGCCGGTCTGCAGGGACCAGAGGAAGACCTCAAAGGAGTCCTGAGCACCGGCGCTCACCAGCTCCCCGCTGGCGTCTACGGCCAGAGATGAGAACTGTGCCGGCCGAGGAGATGTGAATGTCCTGAAGTTACGGTACCTAAGTGGACACGGACACACACACACACACACACAGACACACACACGTTTTCCATTTCTTTTCTATTTGTAAGATAGTTCTTACTGCCTTGCTGAACTGACTGTCTGACCCACTTGTTCCATGGTAAATAAATATTCTTTGTCTTTCTCGAGATTCTGAGACATCTGAAAACCAGATGTCCACCCACTCTGTCATGTGTGTGTTAGTCCTGTCTTGTGTTTTCCACATCTTCTAGCAGCACCACAGAGATCTTTCACTATATTTAATTTAATTTAATTAATTTATTTATTTGTATAGCCCAATATCACAAATTACAAATTTGCCTCAGTGGGCTTAACAGTAACACAACATCCTATCCTTAGACCCTCTCATCGGATACGGAACAACTCCCTAACAAAAAAATGTACCATGTTTCTTTACTTCAGACAGATCGAGTAGCGATCCAACAGGTTTTTGTGTTAATAAATACATTGTGGTACAGATATTTCTTCCATATCTGACCAGACAGAGCTGACGAGACAAGAGAACAGCCTAGACAAGAGAACAACCCAGACAAGAGAACAGTCTAGACAAGAGAACAGTCCAGACAAGAGAACAGTCTAGACAAGAGAACAGTCCAGACAAGGAAACAGTCTAGACAAGAGAACAGTCCAGACAAGAGAACAGTCAAGAAAAGAGAACAGTCTAGACAAGGCAACAGTCCAGACAAGACAACAGTCCAGACAAGAGAACAGTCCAGACAAGAAAACAGTCTAGACAAGAGAACACTCCAGACAAGAGAACAGTCTAGACAAGAGAAACCTGTCCAGAGGAGAAATGGTTCAAATAAACTGAAGTCATTTCTTCCTCAAAGGGGATGATAAGACATTCAGAAGTGTATTCACACACAAGGGGACCAGAATGGATAAAATGGTTGAAGGTGGTGCTTCCGGGTGGCGTGGTGGTCTGCTCCGCTGCCTACCAATACGGTGATCAACGGTTCGAATCCCCATGTTACCTCCAGCTTGGTCGGGCATCCCTACAGACACAATTGGCCGTGTCTGTGGGTGGGAAGCCGGATGTGAGTATGTGTCCTGATCGCTGCACTAGCGCCTCCTCTGGTTGGTTGGGGCGCCTGTTCAGGGGAGAGGGGGAACTGGGGGGGAATAGTATGATCCTCCCACATGCTACGTCCCCCTGGTGAAACTCCTCAGTCAGGTGAAAAGAAGCAGCTGGTGACTCCACATGTATCGGAGGAGACATGTGGAGTTTTCCCTTCTACCCTTTCTATCCAAAACTTTTGAACCTGCTGTCTTTAACCAACTTTCTGTGTACCTCCACCAGAACAACCTCCTGGACCCCAACCATGGTGGGTCACTCGACAGAGACGGCCCTCCTTGCAGTGACACAATCGCTGCACTCTGTGAGAGCAAACGCTCTCTCCTCTGTCCTGATACTCCTGGTCCTGGACCTGTCATCTGCGTTCGACACAGTGAACCACCAGATCCTCCTCTCTACCCTCAAGGGGCTGGGTGTCACAGGCTCTGCACTCTCCATGTTTACAACCTACCTGATGGGTCGCTACTACCAGGTGACATGGAGGGGATCTGTGTCGGAGCCTCGCAGACTGACTACAGGCATTCCACAGGGTTCGCTTCTGGGTCCTCTCCTTTTCTCCCTGTACACGACATCCCTGGGTTCTTTTATTTGCTCGTATGACTTCTCTTACCATTGTTATGCTGATGACACCCAGCTGATCTTGTCCTTTCCTCCCTCTGACACACAAGTAGAGACACGCATTGCTGCGTGCTTGACTGACATCTTGGAGTGGATGGCGACACACCACCTGAAGCTTAATCTGGACAAGACAGAGCTGATGTTCCTCCCAGGGGAAGGTTGCCCACACCGAGACCTGACCATCACCATTGACAACACCGTGGTGACGCCAACTCGGACTGTGAGGAATCTGGCTGTGATCCTGGACGACCAACTGTCGTTTGCTGCAAACGTTGCATTGGTTGGTCGCTCCTGCAGATTTCTCCTCTACAACATCAGGAGGATTCGCCCATTCCTCACTGACGAGATGGTACAGGTGCTCATCCAGGCTCTGGTCATCTCCCGGCTGGACTACGGCAACTCCCTCCTTGCTGGCGCCCCGGCGTCGGCCATCAGACCTCTGGAGCTTATTCAGAAAGCTGCAGCTCGTCTGGTGTTCAACCGCCCTAAGTTCTCCCACACAACTCCCCTTCTCATGTCCCTACACTGGCTCCCAGTAGCTGCTCGCATCCAGTTTAAGACTGTGGTGCTAGTCTACAGGGTAGTGAAAGGAACAGCTCCTTCCTATCTCCAGGCCATGGTCAAGCCCTACACCCCTGCCCGACCACTTCGCTCTGCTGCCTCAGGACGCCTGGTTGCCCTTGCTGCTGATCGACCCGTTCACGGCTCTTTTCTGTCCTGGCCCCACAGAGGTGGAATTAACTCCCCATTGATGTCAGGACAGTAGAGTCGCTGCCCATCTTTCGGCGCAGGTTGAAAACTCACCTCTTTAAGAACTACTACCCTGTTACTTGCTCTTAGCACTTATTGTATTCACTCATTTCAACAACAAAAAAAATCTCTTTCTTGCACTTTTACTTTAGCACTGGTTTTGCTCTTAGATGCTTGTTTAGATGCACTTATGACTAGTAGTTCTCCTGATTTCCTAAGTTAAATGCACTTATTGTAAGTCGCTTTGGATAAAAGCGTCGGCTTAATGACTGTAATGTAATGTGGTAGACTGCAGCCCTCCCTGGATCGGCAGAGGGGGTGGAGCAGTGACCGGGATGGCTCGGAAGAGTGGGCTAATTTGCCAGGTACAATTGGGAGAAAAAGGGGGGAAAAATCCCCCCCCCAAAAAAATGGCTGAAGGTTCTGAGACGCGCATCATATGGAAACATTTACACTCAACACAACCTTTATCATTTTCCTCGTGTCTGTTCTGCATCATGTCAGCTCACTGCTTGCATGTGCAAACACGGCAAACTTGATATCGTCAAACATCCTCATCTTCCAGTCCATGCTCCACATGATCTCCTACTAACTAACTCACCCCCACCCTCTCCCCGTCTCACTGTCTCTCTCGTATTTTTTGAGAACATGCTACCATGCTGCACTCACCGGTGAAGATCGAAGGCGCGGACCGTCCCATCCAATGAGGCGCTGACGATGACGAAGCCACTGGAGGTGAAGGTGACATTGGTGACGCTGCTAGTGTGTTCAGTGAATGTGACAAAGCACAGACCGCTGCTGGTGTTCCACACCTTCACCTGGACACCAACGACATTCATTTAAATACACGTCAGCTTGATATGCCCTATACACAAATGCCTCCAAATGTACTTCTCATTACACAACACAAAAATAACACAAAGACCCCCCCCACCGTCTTCTAGTTTTATTTGTAAAGACATACGCATGCACCATCATGCTCCATCTTTTCCACACCTGATCAGCGACTCATCTACAGTGAACTGGATTAACACTGGTTGTCAGAATAAAACACCAGTTTATAACCACTATACGTGTAAATCCTCACTGAGTGCAGAAGGACTGATGTAATCCTCTGCTCTCACCACAAACTCTCCTGTAACCATGAATATGAACTGCTACATCTGGCTGTTAGTGTTAGAGTCTGACTTTGGGGATATTTGGTATTGAAACCATATTCAAATCTTTATCAGGCTGTTGTTATACATCAGTATTGGAATATCAACGTAATGTCATCCATCCATCCACCCATTCATCCATCATCCAAACCGTTTATCCTGCTCTCAGGGTCGCGAGGATGCTGGAGCCTATCCCAGCAGTCACTGGGCAGCAGATGGAGAGACACCCTGGACAGGCTGCCAGTCCATCACAGGTCTGGCCCGCCCGCCCACACACACACATACACGTCTTTTGACTGTGGGAGGAAACCGGAGCCCCCGGAGGAAACCCAAGCAGACACGGGGAGAACATGCAAACTCCACACAGAGGACGACCCCCAAGGCTGGACTACCCCGGGGTTCGAACCCAGGACCTTCTTGCTGTGAGGTGACCGTGCTACCCACTGCGCCACCGTGCCGCCCTAAACTGTGTAATGCATGTTTTATATCAAATGAAAACGTTCATTGGGGAAAAAGAGCTAAAACGTTGTTCCAGGCACTCAACAGATAAATGCCAAGGAAAGAAAAATATATTAAAAAGCCTTAATTATAAGTGGCTGCATCATGTAAAAAATACTCCCGATGATGTATTCACTTAAAATAAAGGCTTTTTAAAACATTTTCATCTTTTGAGTTCCTGGAACAACTTCTTAGCTCTTTTTTTCCAGCATGTTCTTGGTTCCCTCAGGTTTAGGAGTCTTGCAGTTTTATTTTTCTTTGCTGTTGAACATTATTATTCCACACTTTTCCCTATTTCAGTGCAATTCCAAATCCTTGAATGATTAAAAGCCCCTTTTAAACACCTCCAGACCGACATGGAAAGATGGAGGACAGGTTGCAGCCACTCACTTTCCCATCATCCCCTCCGGTTACGACATACTGTCCGTCCGGCGAGTAGGCCAGAGACGCCATGTTGTTAAAGTGTCCCTGCTGTTTGAAGACGTACGACTCGCTCTGCCATTCCCACACCAGCAGCTGTCCCATTCCTCCAACACAAGAAAAACATATATTATGAAAAGACTGAGCATGAAATATGAGATATATTCACCAGAATTGACGGCATGTTCCTCTAAATGAATTAACAAACACTACGGGCTGCATTCATCAATCCTTCCTATGTACAAATGTGTTCTCACACACCCATGGAATATTTTAGCCCTGAGTTTTGTCTCAGACGCCAGTGTAGAACCAGGGTAACCCCTGAATGTAAACGCCGGTGTAGAACCAGGGTAACCCCTGAATGTAGAGGCCGGTGTAAAACCAGGGTTACCCCCTGAATATAGAGGCCGGTGTAGAACCGGGGTTACCCCTGAATAGAGGCCAGTGTAGAACCAGGGTAACCCCTGAATGTAGAGGCCGGTGTAGAACCAGGGTAATCCCTGAATGTAGAGGCCGGTGTAGAACCAGGGTTACCCCTGAATATAGAGGCCGGTGTAGAACCAGGGTAACCCCTGAATGTAGAGGCCAGTGTAGAACCTGGGTAACCCCTGAATGTAGAGGCCAGTGTAGAACCAGGGTAACCCCTGAATGGAGACACCAGCTGGCTAACACTGATGTCTTTGTAAGCCTAGTGGTTAGGCTCATTGCAAGAGGTAGACAATAGATGTTAGGGGGAAGGAACTACAAATAACCATCAGGCTTTTCTTCTCTCTGCCTGTCAGACAAAGTTGAGAGCTAAAACAATTACACTGGCATGTAACAACAAATTAGTACATACATACGAACAATTGATGAATGAGGCCCCATGTGACTGAAACCATTCTATCTCATTATTTTGGCAGTTTTGCGAGTCTGAGACAAAACGTGTCACTTTCTTCCCCTTTATGCATTTTTTATTTTTTATTTTTTTATTTAGATTTTTCCCCCTTTTTCTCCTCAAGTGTACTTTGCCAATTGCCTCACTCTTCCAAGCCGTCCCGGTCTCTGCTCCACCCCCTCTGCTGATCCAGGAGGGCTGCAGACTACCACATGCCTCCTCCCCTACATGTGGAGTCACCAGCCGCTTCTTTTCACCTGACAGTGAGGAGTTTCACCAGGGGGATGTAGCGCGTGGGAGGATCACGCTGTTCCCCCCAGTTCTCCCTCCCCCTCGAACAGGTGCCCCGACCGACCAGAAGAGGCACTAGTGCAGCGACCAGGACACAGACCCACATCCGGCTTCCCACCTGCAGACACGACCAACTGTGTCTGTAGGGACGCCTGACCAAGCCAGAGGTAACACGGGGATTCAAATCGGCAATGCCCGTGTTGGTAGGCAACGGAATAGACTGCCACGCCGCATGGGCGCCTTTACTTTATTTTATGCATTTATTTCCTCCCTTGTTTTCCATTAAAGAGTGGATGGGCTGGTTTATTACAGGATTACATAATGTGGTCATTATATGTGTGCCAACGTGTCGCTCGCTAGATGTGTGACGAGATGAAAAACTGGTCACAAATTAAGTGGTGGAGGTGGAGAAAGAGGGAGACATGAAAAAGGGTCCAGGTGTGCCTCGTATTTCTGGTGGTACATATCTTTTTCATTGAGCTTTTAATTAAGTGTGACTTTTACGCTCTCATTTGCACTAATTATTATTCTCTGTTGTGATACCTCACATCCATCCTCTCACACCCTCTTCAACTGACTTTAATTTTCATTCTCTGTTGACTGTGCTGAATTTTCTTGTGTGATATTGTTCCCATTTGTTGGTTTCATTCTGATGTAAAGCGCTCTGAGCTGAGCTAGAGGAATAAAGTTTCTTGTTATTAATATTATCTTATTATTATGTTATTGTTATTAATATTGTTATCTGAACCCAGGACATCACATATCTGTCACCTGGATGACGACAGGTTGTCTGTGTTTACTTCGTACCTGAACAACCGAAGCCGATCCAGTCTCCAGAGCTGTTCATTACCACAGAGGCGATTCTCTGATCCGAAATACTGCAAGGACAGACACAGAAAATATTAACAGTCTATCTACTTCACTAAAAATCTACTTACGGATGAAATGATGATTCTGTTCGACTCTTATTAAGCTGAGTTGCTGAAAAGTTGAAGAGAGAAACAGATTCTGAGTTGATTTCTTGAATAAAGCTAAAACAATCTGATCTAAAGCCAGTGTGTTTGCTGCTTATTTTCTTTTACAGACGAACCTGGTTTCTCACAACTACTCCCACAGTCCCCCCCCCCCTTTTCTCTCCAATTGTATCCGCCCAATTACCCCACTCTTCTGAGCCGACCTGGTCGCTGCTCCACCCCCTCTGCTGATCCGGGGAGGGCTGCAGACTACCACGTCTCCTCCGACACATGTGGAGTCACCAGCTGCTTCTTTTCACCTGACAGTGAGGCGTTTCACCAGGGGGATGTAGTGTGTGGAAGGATCATGCTATTCCCCCCAGTTCCCCCTCCCCCCTGAACAGGTGCCCCGACCGACCAGAGGAGGCGCTAGTGCAGCGACCAGGACACATACTCACATCTGGCTTCCCACCCGCAGACACGGCCAATTGTGTCTGTAGAGACACCCGACCAAGCCGGGGGTAACACGGGGATTCGAACCGGCGATCCCTGTGTTGGTAGGCAACGGAATAGACCGCCATGCTACCCAGATGCCCCCTACTCCCACAATCTTATCTAGCACACGTGCACAGAGACACGTGCATGTCTCAGACCCCCCCATGTAAAACCTGTGATAACATCGCTTCTCTCCAATCAGCCTTCATTCCCTTTGTTGTTTGCAAAGCACTGGATGTGCTTTAACCTGTGTGTCATCAGGACTTTACAGATAAATGTGACCTTTAACCTGAGAGAATGAATCAGACTGAATTCTGGGAGTTCGTGCAGGTGGAAGATTCCAGAAGCGAAGCCGGTCACCAGGATGTGTGTCTGCTTATGGAATGCGGCGGCCGTAAGGTTGTTGAAGTCTCCTTCCTTGTTGAAGAAATGTCTGAGGGAGGAGGGAAAGAGGTCACGTTCAGCTTTCCTGTTCAGCCCACATCCTGCCACCTCAAACACCTCAGCTACTTGTAAATTTGCATTGGATGCCATGTTTGATTCTCTTTTCAACGCTGAGACCAACTTGTTTTACTCCACCTTTTTCCATTACTGATACTCGGAATAAATGCTTCAGTACAGGGACTACAGGGAGCAGGTGGTAAATGGGTTCACACTGCAGGATAACTCCACCGTACATGTTGGTGTTTGATAGAAAACTACAATTCAACAGCAGCTCACTTGCTCCTCTGTTTGAATCGGACGTTCTTGGCCCCCTTCTTTTCTTTGGGGGCTCCGGCTTTTCCTCGGACGACTTGTCCTTGGTGCTCTCCCATCTCACTTTTGGCCTTCTCACCCTCCTCCTCCTCCTCCTCCTCCTCCTCCTCCTCAGGGCTCTGCTGCTTCCTACTCAGGACCAGACCGTCCGGCTCTGTGTCGCTCTCCCAGACACACAGCGTCCCGTCCTGACTCACCGTGTACAGCTGACAGCAAACCGCACAGGATCACACACACACACACACACACACACACACACACACACACACACACACACACACACACACACACACACACACACACACACACGTCATATCAATTACAGATCACATGTGGCCAAACAGTTTGAAATAAAACTTCACAATTGGTTATCTGTCATCTTTTTTTTTTTGGATCCCCCCCTTTTCTCCCCAATTGTATCTACCCAATTACCCCACTCTTCCGAGCCATCCCAGTCTCTGCTCCACCCCCTCTGCTGATCCGGGGAGGGCTGCAGACTACCACATGCCTCCTTTGATACATGTGTCACCAGCTGCTTCTGTTCACCTGACAGTGAGGAGTTTCACCAGGGGGACGTAGCACGTGGGAGGATCACGCTATTCCCCCCAGTTCCCCCTTCCCCCCGAACAGGTGCCCCGACCGACCAGAGGAGGCGCTAGTGCAGCGACCAGGACACATACCCACATCTGGCTTCCCACCCGCAGACACAGCCAATTGTGTCTGTAGGGACGCCCGACCAAGCCGGAGGTAACACGGGGATTCGAACCGGCGATCCCCATGTTGGTAGGTAATGGAATAGACCACTACGCTACCCAAACACCCCAATTGATGACCATTTAATAAATAAATACCTGCATCACACTGCTGTCGTCTAATATGAATGTTGTTTTTTTCATACGTTAAAGGAAGGTTTTTATTTCCTCTTCTGTCCACCAGTATTACAATTTAATTTAGTATTCTGTTACCATCCACCACCACCCACATGAGGTTCACATGAAGAACCAGATGATCAAGTGATTCACTTCTACACTTCATGTTACATTCAGCAGACGTGTTTCCATTACGATTCATTCATCCCTCCATCATCCAAACCCCTTACCCTGCTCTCAGGGTGGCGGGGATGCTAGAGCCTATCCCAGCAGTCATTGGGCAGCAGGCGGGGAGACACCCTGGACAGGCCGCCAGGCCATCACAGGGATACATAAAATATTTTACTCATTTATAATTTGAAAGCAAATATCTGGATTTTATGTTATAATCATCCTCGGTCATATAGTTTCCATTGAGATTCATCACATAAAATGTTTATTCACCTCAAGCAAGGGCAAAAAAAAAAAGTTATACCAACTTTTGAGGACTTATTCAATATTTGCCGTTTCGACAGGCCTTTTTTATCTGAAATGATAAAATCTGCATATAAAATCTTGTCAATAATTTCAGGTTAATTTTACTCTACTGTCACCAAAACCTCTTTTCTTAACAGCTGCGGTGACCCACAATCAGTTCATCTCATCTGTGATTGACAGCTCCTGCCACAGGACATGGAGCGGGGTTGTCATGACAACAGAAGACAGAGCAACTCACATCCAGACTGTCCTTCTCGAAGAAACATCCCACGATGACGTCCTTGTGTCCACCCAGGGAATAGTAGATGAGGTTGACCCAGCGCTCGGCGCCGAACACCCATGTCGACGTGTCTTTGCTGCCCACCGCGAAACACCTGAGGACAGCAAGGAGGAGCCCGTCACTCGGCCACTTTAGTTAAGTCTTCTGATTAAGATGTGCAGCTCACGGGTCGCATAGCGATGCAGCCTTTCCAATAGTTTTGGCTGCTTACACCAATTTTTCATATTTCATATGAATGTTAACTGCCACTGTCAATTTCAAATGTCATTCTGGGACTTTTGGTATCTGCTCCCTACACAGTCACACTGTGTGTTTTTGTGTTTCATAAGCATCTCGGGTATGATCATGACTTACATTTCATTATTAGTAACATTTAACACCAACCATGTCAACAGTCAATGTAACTTATTCAGAGAAACAAATTCAGGGAGGACATTTTCCATGATGTCTACATTTCAATTAGTTTTAACACACCCCAAAAACACATTTTACTATTTGTTTACCTAAGACTGTCCTTCTTTCTTTTTTTTTTAACCAAAGGACTACTGATATTATCCATCCATCCATCTATCCATCCATTATCCAAGCCACTTATCCCAATTGGGGTCGCAGGGATGCTGGAGCTTATTATATACATACACACACACACACACACACACACACACACACACACACACACACACACACACACACACACACACACACACACACACACACATATATATATATATATATATAACTTTGTTAAAAGAAACACTCAACGGTAGGGATAGTGCTCAACAAATAAGGAGCAAAATAATCCGGTTAGTCAAGTAAATTCTCTATGAGACAGTACAAGCCTGTTTCATGCTTAATTGGATTTATATATATATATATATATATATATATATATATATATATATATATATATATATATATATATATAAGGGGATTTATTATTTCCTAAATCTCTTTACCCTCTTGCCCACTTGATATTGAAGGACTCTTTTAGGTTGACAGACTGCCTTCTCTCGATATTCTGGGCCACCGCTTGTTCTTCTGCTTTTAGAAGTTTTTTATAGCTTTTCTTCCATGTATTTTTCATGAACATCACACAAATTTATTGTTCTATTTCCACTCGCCTGGTGAATGTAGAAAATGTGGGGGTGACAGATGGGTGGGTTACTCACTTGGAGTCGTCGGTCCAGTCGATGCAGGTGGTTTCATCGAAGGGGCCATAGTAACTCTTGTCCAACACGAAGGCGTTAAAGTTGCGCTGCTTTCCAGGGGCATGGTACATTAACGCCACATTCTCCTTAGTTATAACAAACTTCCTGAGGAACAGATATTATCAGAAAAGTCCGACCTTCAGTCAATGCAGTTATAAACAGTGTATGAAAAGTGGTTGCGAGGGTCACTGATAAGCATAAGAAAGTGATGCTGTCTCAGTTGTTTGATTCCACAGAGCAGCATGGGGCCATTTTGTCTCTATTTCATGTTGTCACATGACCTTTGGGACACATTAAAAAGTCAGCTGTAGTCAACGTTGGCGTTAAGGCTGTGGTCAGGTCTTCCTATCAAGACTCATCCATTGACACGAGAGCCAGTCGTAGAGACACAAGATGGCAGTGAATTATTGCAATCAGAGATTTCGACCGAGGTGATTTATCCACTACTCTGCACTTTAACTATCATTGGATTACATGCATTAAATGTGAATTGAGTCTATTTCCCATTTCCATCTCAGCTGAAACCATGTCCATGGCAGTTTAGACCAACTCAACAAAGACATGGCCAAAATGCAGCAGAATTTGTTTGGTGACTGGTTTTACTTCCTGATGCTGTTTGGGAAAATGCTCCAAAAGAGTCCACATGCACAGGTTTAAATACGTACCTTCCATCAGGGGAAAATCGAATGCTGTTCACAGGCTTGTGAAAGTGGAAGTGATGGAGCACGGCCCGGGTGACGAGACTGACCAACAGAGCTGCACCATCTGTAGCATGCACATGCACGCACGCACACACGCACACACACACACGCACGCACACACACACACACACACACACACAGACACACACACACACACATACACACTTTCTTAACAGATTGTTTCCGTTTTCTTTGAACCAAAGCTATCTTCAGTTAAATTCAACTGTTTCTAGTTAGAAACTTGAATTGTACGTATGCCTTACCTTCATCCACGAGTATGGCCAGGTTCCCATCAGGAGAGATGCCAACACATGTTATGTTCTTGTTGGTGGAGACTGGCAGTGTTTCAGATTTATTGCTTGAGCACAGAAAGAGAGACAGGATTCAGTTTTGGTGATCTCTGATTTTGTTACTTCTTTGTGATGCAGAGTCAGGCACTGCTGTGTACACTGACAATAAACAGTCACAAAGCAACGTGAGGATTCTATAGTGTCACCAGTTTGGTATCATAGGCTTACAAGATAAATGCATGCTACCAACAATGTTGCAAACAAACACACGAGCCCAAACATCAAACTCTAAATTCTCCATTATTTTCACAGATCATACTCTTACATTCTGTTTTGTGACCAAAAAATATTTCACAAATTTAAAAAATCTTGTTTGCACAATAACGGAGTTTTTAAAATGCTGGAGAGAAAAATAAACCTTATTCAACAACACTGCTATGGAAGCCAATGCAGAAGTTCTTGACTGTTCAAATGGACAGACAACTGATGTAGTAAAATGCTTTGTGGTTTATTTACAGTCACAAAGCCACCCAGTGACAGCAGAGAAGTGACTATGCCACGAGGGTTTGGTGACTCACTTTAATCACTTACTTTTTCAGGTCAAAAATTGAGACGCGGTTTCCAACTGGACTGACGACGGAGTTGTCATCCTTGGAAAAACTCAGATTTCCCTGACGATAGACGGCTCCCAGTAAATTAGAAAACTATAAGGAAAACACACAGCTGTGGTTCAGTAAGAAGACCAGTCAGTCCACTGAATAGCCCTGAATGACAGGGGGACGCGGAATCAGTTCATCCGAAACGTTTCTCTCAGTACACGTTGTGCCCAGACGAGCTGATTCAACTTGTCTTACTTACCCGGTACGCGAACTTCATTTTACTAAACTCTCCTTAAACGAAGCAGACTTGGGTTTTATTATAAATACACCTCCGCGATGTTCTTCATGTATGGCAGCATTACACGTTTTACTCTCAGTAAACTCATACTTCCTCTCGCAGCTTCACGTGGTTGTGTTTTGTTGAGACGGGGCACTTCCGGTTTCATTCTAAGGTGAACTCAGCAGCGTCGCCCTCTAGCGGCCAGGAGTGCAAGTGACTGAAACAGTAAACGAATGGCACGTCAAACTTCATTCAGGAGTCCATCCAGCCCAAGAAAGCAAGGCAAGTTTATTTGTATAGCACCTTATCATCACAGAGGTCATTCAAAGTACTGTATAGGCAAAAGATCCAGAAAAAAAGTATTATAAAAGCATAAAACTGCTTGTAAAATAAAACAATATAAAACACACTGCCTTCATCACTTACACTACGCAGGTGTCGAGATGGACATTTTTAAAATAACATCAGGAAAAAAAGGTAGTTCAACAAAGCATAATTTCAAGATGACACAGAGATTTACACCTCTTTAGTAAGTGTGCAAAACAGAAAATACATCACCTACAACTAATCCTTGTCTCTTCTGATATTCCCAACTAACTTTATATGTAGGATATATCTTATTTATCATTCTTGATGTTTTGATTTGGTGTGGTTCTTTTGTTTACTTTATATTGTTTCAATTATCCCTTGTTTTGTGCTTTCTTTTACTTGTTTTTACCTTTGTATTTGGTGTTTAACCTACTGTGACTATGAAACACTGTAACTTATGAAAAACGTATACGAACAAAATATTTTCATTATTACTTTTTTCTCCAGCATGCAGATTATGAATGAAAGGCAGCCAACGTATCTTTGTACAAGTGTCTTGAAGCAGTTTGTTTAAAACACTTTTGATCATCTTCAAGTGATTTTTAAGGAATGTAAAAAAAAGTTTGCATAAAAAACATATATAAGACATTTCTTATTGCAATGTTTGTAAACCAACTGTTGATTAAAGAGCTTTTCTTTATCGTCTTTGGGGAAACAGGAACTTCATCTTTGCGGTAGAAGAAAGCGAAGACCACCCATCATCATTTTCTCATGCAGCATCACATCAGAGCTGACCGGACACCCACCACACAGTCAAAAGCCACCCATGACAAAGTCCATGACACAGTTGGAAACCTGTGAAACCAGGTCGTCTTTTATGGTCCCCGCGTCGGTGGCCTTCACACAATCCCCCTCCTCCATATTTAATGCATTCACTGAATAATTCAGGAAATGTAGCCACGCTTGTGAGTCTCTGGCAGCCACACAGCTCACGTGTGAAAATAGGCTGGTGTGGAGGTTATCATGAAATCAGAGATAGCGTTGACCTCATTTCAAATTTGTATGTTTGACTTGAAACTGTTGGCAGATACTGAAGGGTTGGCTGGAAGTGTGTATTTCAGGGTTCCTCCTCACTTTCCAGGACTTTTCAAGGACATGACTTTATCTTGGATATCCATGCCAGGCGTTGCTGACAGAAGGTCATATCATTCAGTATGAACTATCAGTGGAAGTCTCTCCAGTCTCTACATGAAGCATGTGACTGAACACACTGACGTCACATCTCAACACACACACACAGTCACTCGTTCTCTTCACCGCAGCGTTTTGTGCCACAGGTCAAAGCAAGGCACCACGTGCAGCCTGACGTACTTGTGCCCGGCAGCGGTGCACTCCAGACAGCCGTAGACGGTCTCCCGCCGCTGGCTGCCCATGCCACATAGCGCACATGGCCCCTTGGTGATGTTGTGGTTGAGCAGGTTGACACGTGTGTGCGAACCCTCCCTCAGGTAGGTGGAGGACAGGTCAGTCATGCTGGCGGCCTTCTCGTAGTAGTCGGTTACCACGTCATCCATGTAGCTGTCGGAGTGGGTGAGCTCCTCAAATGTTCTGTCGTCTTGCAGACAGATGGGGATGGCGGAAAGGGAAAGAGTAGTCAAATCAGATTTATTTGTAAACCACAAATCATAATTTTATCAATTTAGGGCTCTAAAATCACATTACAACCTTTACAGTGTACAATAATACCCTCTTATCCTTACACATCCACCCTTGATATTCATGTGACCACAAGGTGACTGGCTTCAGATCCATCCATCCATCCATTATCTAAACCACTTATCCTGCTCTTGGGGCCGCTGGAGCCTATCCCAGCAGTCATTGGACGGCAGGCGGGGAGACACCCTGGACAGGCCGCCAGGCCATCACCACAGGGCCAACACACACACACACACACACACACACACACACACACACACACACACACACACACACACACATTCATATCTAGGGATAATTCAGTATGGCCGATTCACCTGACCTACATGTCTTTGGGAGGAAACTGGAGCCCCCGGAGGAAACCCATGCAAACTCCACACAGAAGACGACCCGGGACGTCCCCCAAGGTTGGACTACCCCGGGGCTCGAACCCAGAACCTTCTTGCTATGGGGCGACCGCACTAACCACTGCGCCATCATGCTGCCCAGCTTCAGATCCACCAGAAGGGCATAACGTTTAATGTTCATGTCACCACTTTACTGTTAAGTGTTTTCAAGAGTACTGGGTATTATATAGGTCTATGCGAGCATTTTAATGCTTTTACTAGATGAGAAAAAAACCCCCAGAAAACAGAAAGGAGTTTTGTCACTTCCAAAGAGTTTGACTCCTGCAGGAGATTTGCATGTAGAAACGGGTAAAGATGAGGAGGTATGGAGTTGGAATACAGATGAGAGCAGCTGCTCTGGAGTAAAGTGGATGTTCATACAGGTGTACCTGCTCTGAAGGGGTTTCCGTAGATGATTCCAGACAGGAACCTGCGAAGTCGGCCCATAGAGAACCGACCGATGAAACCACCCAGCTGTTCTCTGATCTGCTCTCTCTCAAACCCCCCCGATGACTCCGGGGCCACGCAGATATCTGCTCACACACAGGAACAGAGCAAATAAAAAATATATCATATTTGACAGAACTACTGTATGTCTGCGACAAATGATATGAGTTTGAGGGAGTCAAGCCCAACTTTATTTGTATAGCACATTTAATGCAAACAGTAACACAATGTGCTTCATATAGAAGGAGGCACACTCAAGTACATTCTTCTTCTTTCGACTTGAACCCTGTTTCTCAGGGGTTACCACAGCGGATTTTATAGTTTCCATCAGGAAAGGGCACAGCACCAATAGCGGCCATTGTTAACCCCGGCCTCGACCGATCCGGTATGGTCTCATCAATCCGCATACTGATTTGGCAAAATGTTACATCGGATTCCTTCCTGACACAACCACTAACCCTATGGACGTACAGCCCACACACACTCAAGTACAATAGTGTGCACATACACACAAATGCAATGATGCAACACATATAAACAAAATAAAGTAGGTACCAAGGCGTCCGTCCAGACATACAAACAGCTCACAGATGCTGAAGGCGATGGTGGTGTGAGCCGGGATGATGATGGCCTTATCACGACCTTTAGGGAGCCGACCATCATCAATCTGAAACTGAGAGAGACACGCACAGAGACAGAGAGAAAGAGAGCGAGAGAGACACACACACACAGACAGAGACAGAGAGAGTCACTGAGATAGACAGAAGTAAAAAGACAGGGTGGATATTGAGGAAAGAGACAGAAAGAGAGAGAGAACAGGGAGGCAGAGAACAGGGAGGTAGAGACTAAGAGTGAGTCTGTGAGGGAGCTACAGACAGTGGAAGAAATAACAACAGGTATAATGGGTTCATGTGTATCTATATGCAAGTGTGTACTGACCCTCTCTAGTTGGGTGTATGTATGCATGTGTACATGAGTTTGTACGTGTACGTGTGTGTGTGTGTGTGTGTGTGTGTGTGTGTGTGTGTGTGTATGTGTGTGTGTACCCTCATGGTTGTTCCTCTCATCCCAGCGTGGACGGTCAGGGAACATTGGCGAGTGGTTCGGATACTCTCCATGACTACACAGAGAACGCTGCGGCCGCTCTCTCTGGACTGGCGGATCAGACAGTGATCCAGGTCCACCTTTCTGCGCACACACACACACACACACACACACACACACACACACACACACACACAGCCTGTGTTTTACAACCTGACACAGATAACAACAGAATATGATATATGATATATGAGGGGCGTCCAGGTAACGTAGCGGTCTATTCCGTTGCCTACCAACACGGGGACCGCCAGTTTAAGTCCCCGTGTTACCTCCGGCTTGGTTGGGTGTCCCTACAGACACAATTGGCTGTGTCTGTGGGTGGGAAGCCAAATGTGGGGATGTGTCCTGGTCGCTGAACTAGCATCTCCCCTGGTCGGTCGGGGCGCTTGTTCAGGGGGGAGGGGGAACTGGGGGGAATGGCGTGATCCTCCCACGCACTGCGTCACCCTGGTGAAACTCCTCACTGTCAGGTGAAAAGAAGCAGTGGGTGACTCCACATGTATGGGAGGAGGCATGTGGTAATCTGCAGCCCTCCCCGAATTGGTAGAGGGGGTGGAGCAGTGACCAGGATGGCTCGGAAGAGTGGGGGTGGGGTAATTGGCTAAGTACAATTGGGGAGAAAATTTTTAAAAAAAGACACCACACACATCATGAATCAGGTGTGTAGAGGATATGTATATACATTATAATGTACTACATGTGAGATCCTACACATTACTGCATGTGTACTGCATGTAGGCCTAGCAACATTACTATTACTTATTGACATGTTTCTGTGCCGGTGACACCAGGCTTCATTCGTGTGCAGTGATGTTGTTGGATAAAGTCTTCCTGACTCATCTATACAGTGATGTAATGGTAGTGGACAGCATTGTGTTGTGTTGAAAATACTTGCTAGCAAAAACTATAAACCAAAAAAGTATAAACCATTCTGGAATGATCACACAAGCACTTCAGTGGATCATAGATCTTGGCTCCTAACTCTTGTAAACGGACTCTTGATATAATTTTGCCAGTGAAATAAATAATTGATGAAAAAATAGATCATTTTCTCGTTCATTAAAAACACATGAGCTCTATACTCTATACTTAATCTAATCAGTGATGATGGCTGGGGAGAGGAGTCTTGTATGATCTGCAGATGGGATCCACACTGAAACCCTGAACAGAAACCTGTCTGTCCGTCCGTCCGTCCGTCCGTCCGTCCATCCATCCATCCATCCATCCATCCGTCTATCTATCTAGATATCTATCTATCTATCTATCTATCTATCTATCTATCTATCTATCTATCTATCTATCTATCTATCTATCTATCTATCTATCTATCTATCTATCTATCTATCTATCTATCTATCTATCTATTTATCTATCTATCTGCCTGTCAAGCTATCTGTCTGTCTATCTGTCTGTCTGTCTGTCTATCTGTCTGTCTATCTATCTATCTATCTATCTATCTATCTATCTATCTATCTATCTATCTATCTATCTATCTATCTATCTATCTATCTATCTATCTATCTATCTATCTATCTATCTATCTATCTATCTATCTATCTATCTATCTATCTATCTATCTATCTATCTATCTATCTATCTGTCTGTCTGTCTATCAATCTATCTATCTATCTGTCTGTCTGTCGAGCTAACTGTCTGTCTGTCTGTCTGTCTGTCTGTCTGTCTGTCTGTCTGTCTGTCTGTCTGTCTGTCTGTCTGTCTGTCAATCTATCTGTCTGTCTATTTATCTATATATCTATCTATCTATCTGTCTGTCTATCGATCTGTGTGCCTATCTATCTACCTATCTATCTATTGATCTGTCTGTCTGCCTGTCGAGCTAACTGTCTGTCTGTCGATCTAGATATCTATCTATCTGTCTATCTGTATGTCTATCTGTGTGTGTGTGTCCTGTGACATGTTGGTCACATGTCCAGGGTATGTCCCTGGTGTCCTTGTTGGGACAGACTGACTGAAGTGAGGTGGATGAAACCGGTGTGAAGAATGAATGGATGTTGAGATGTGACTGGACCCTGCACGTTGCAGGGGAGCTTCCATTCTGACAGGTTCTCCTCACCTGGAGTTGAGCTCCCTCAGCAGGGTGGGCACCTCCACCTCGTGTTTGGTCACGATGCCAAAGGAGGCTTTAACGGCCACCGAGTCGGAGCCACTGATGTTGAATCCCACATCATTAATGAGGTGATTCCCTAATTTACCGTTGAGTGCCACATCGGACTTGTCCTCGTAGTTCAGGAGTTGATAGGAAGACACGCCTGTGTTACAACAAACCAAACACCCGAGTTAGTTCTCCTTCTTCTATCCAGTAGAATTGATTTAAAGGGTTTACTAAAGGTGGACCATGTTGAAAACTCTGCTCTCCTAAACCAAATCACATCATACATTTTATTTCTGCATTTATAATTCACATTTGTGGAACCCAACTGGATCACCAGAACAACATGCAGTGAATTTGTTTGGTGTCTTGCTAAAGGACACATCAACAGGACATGTGGCTGTTCATGATGTCCAAGTGTTAAGGAAGAGTTCTGTTCCAAAATGAAATGTTTACAATAGATAGACATACAGACAGACAGACAGACAGACAGATAGAGAGATAGATAGATAGTGATAAACAGACTGTGTTCCTGTGTTTTTACCCACTTACATGAACAATTTAAATGGGTAAAAATAGTCTAAAGTCAGACCTATCTGCTTTAAATTGTGTGAACAAGGGAAACTGTGAGGTCCTGGTGGTGTTTAATGAGATCGTAATTCCATGATAATCAAACTACTCATCTTGGATGAGCCTACCAGCAGTGATTTCCTTCTCCCCCACCAAGATGTCCTTCAGTGAGAAAGGTGTGGAGGAATACTTCTTCTTCCTCAACAAGTGTCTCTTCCTCCGTCTGGTGACCAGGCTGAGCGGCTGGTACCGGTCTGCTTCACTGAGGCTTGGAACCGGGATCAGCCGTCCTGTGTCTCCAACCTGCTTCACAAAGTTCTTGGTGGCTGCAGTGAACATCTCAGAAGATGCATGAGGTGAATGAGACAGGGTACAAAAATTATGACCTGGATTCAGAAACCAATGAAGACTTGAGCGTCACACTGCTGCTCCTCTCTCCTCGTATTAGAACTGAGCTCAGGTGTTGTACAGCTGTTCTCCTGCAGGAGGATCTAATGTGGGGATGTTCTTTCTGACATCACATGTTAAATAATGCAGGTTGTGTAAGGGAATATGTAAACCTGATAGTCCTGCTCTTTCCTGCCACGACAGCTGAGACTGGTAGAGTTTGAATTCTGGATTCATCTCTGAATGAGCACCCTGTAAAGAAACAGAATGCCAGAATCAGAATCTCTTTACTGCCAAATTTTACGTGCACACAAGGAATTTGCCTTTACATGAAGTGCAGTGCACAATATTGCTGTCTAAATCAATGACAATGAGAATCTATTACCTAAAATTTCTCACAAATTAAGATGTGAGGGAATATCATTTGAAAACACATTTTGATATTATACTTAACATTACCAAACAGCCTAATGTGATGAGCCTCAACTGGATTCTTAAACATGGTGTTTTTGCCTACGTAGGCACATATTGTGCTATGTATGGAGATTGTGCAAAAGTCCCTGTCAGGGATGGGCAACACGATCCAGAAAGGGCCGGTGTGGATGCAGGTCTTCGTTCCAACCAAGCAGTTACACACCCGAGTCTACAAATCAAAGTCCTTAGCAAAGACTATCCATCCATCCATTATCCAAACCGCTTATCCTGCTCTCAGGGTTGCGGGGATGCTGGAGCCTATCCCAGCAGACATTGGGCGGCCATGCTGCCATGCCATCACAGCCCCCCCCCCCCCCCCCCACACACACACACACATTCACACCTAGGGCAAATTTAGTATGGCCGATTCACCTGACCTTCATGACTTTGGACTGTGGAAGGAAACCGGGACTATTTTCTGGACATTTATCTGCTGTAATGGGTACATAGTAATTAACCTGAATATGAGAAACCGCCCTGTGATGGCCTGGCAGCCTGTCCAGGGTTTCTCCCCGACTGCCGCCCAATGACTGCTGGGATAGGCTCCAGCATCCCCGCGACCCTGAGAGCAGGATTAAGCAGTTCGGATAATGGATGGATGGATGAAAAGTCACATTCGTTTTTTCCCCATCGACAATATTGGAGCATTTCTAGCAGTTGATAGATGGTCATGACACTCTCCTGGCTGAAGCATCAGCATAAATAATTATTTATGCTAATTATATTCATTATATTTTATTCATCTGCTAATTATAATTAGCAGATGAATCGAAAAAATTCAGTCCTTGAGAAAAGTCAAAAGTTCAAGACTGTGTACTTTAAAAAAAAGAGTTTAGGAAATAGATCAACTACAAGTTCCCAAGTGTGCATTGCGTTTAAGAAACGTCCAATCGCGGTTGTTAAAACTCTGCCGCCTTGTGGAGCTTGGTCGCCATTCTGAATCTCTCGAAGCGTCTTTTCCAGTCAGTCCATTCCGTCGGTTTATCAAAGCAAAAGTTTTTTTCTGGTTGGCTAAACTTCGCCATAATTCACTATCTTTGTGAATATATGCCTCACTCCTGACACCACGCAATAAATCACGGAATGTCCAGTAAAACGGAGCGGGTTAAGTGTCTACTTTATTCAGCTAACAGGTCAGTTCACGCGTAAGCAACATGACCTTCACGCAGTCTACTGTCGTAAAACCCCTTGCATGTACAGTTTCCGTCACTGTCGTGCACATTACCGTATTAACTGTAATACTATGACCGAAGATGAGCATACTCACAAGTCATTTTAATCAATTCAACAGCAAGACCCGTGGTGTCTTTTGTGCCTGTTTATTCTGGCTTTTGTTTAGTCTTTGTTTAATTTGTACATTGCTTGTGGTTGTTTAGCTTTTGTATTCTCTGTTTATATTTTATATCTTTTATCAGCGTATTTCTATTATTCTTATCATTATTTCCCTTTCTTTCATTGTGAAGCACGTTGTGAACAAATAGGCAACAGCGCTAACCACTGGGCCGCCGTGCCGCCCGTGGCCTAAGGCTAAGCTACCCTAGCCTCACCGCAAGGGGGGTCGGACTCTGCAAGGGAGTTGAAAAATTCTATAACAAATTACAATAATCACTATTTATAATAAATGGGCTGAAAACATAGGCCGTATAAAAAGGAACTATTGGGCGAAAACCACAAAACCTGCAGAAACGCCGGGATGTAGCTGGTGGGTTTGTACTGCGCCCCCTGTGGTGGTGCGGGGATGTTGCAGCAGCTTTTTGCCCCAAATCCCTCAGGCTCGCAGGCGGTTTATGGCAGGTGTATCGTCGAGAAGTGACTGACTTTTATTTCTGTTTTTCAAAGCAAGTGGTGACCGACTTCCTAAAGATGCCGACATCATCAGACATGTTATAAAAGTGTTAAATGTGTCTCAACAGGTTGATGTGCTGCGGCTCACCGTCCATCTCTCTGTTCCTTCACCTCGACATGTAAACTTCACTTTAGTATTTAAACTCATCGTTTCTCTTTAATCACATGCCAAAATTATTAAATAATCCCAAGGCTTGTATAAATAATTGAAGATCTGCAAACATAAGGAGGGTAAAGCCTTCTAGAGTACTCTTTAATTAATATTGGACAATATTACAAATTGAAAAAAGTTGGCCACTAATTATGTCGGCCTGTTGAAAATGAATATTAAACTTAGCACTGTTGGCCCAGCGGTTAGCACTGTTGCCGCACAGCAAGAAGGTCCTGGGTTCGAACCCCAGGCCGTCCCAGGTCCTTTCTGTGTGGAGTTTGCATGTTCTCCCCGTGTCTGCGTGGGTTTCCTCCCACCATCAAAAAGACATGCATGTTAGGGTTGATACTCCTGCCTGTGCCCCTGAGCAAGGCAATGGAAAAAAGAACTGCAGCTGCCCACCGTTTCCAGTGTGTGTACTGGGATGGGTTAACTGCAGTGGATGAATTTCCCCACGGGGGTTAATAAAGCACATCTTAATGATGACACATGAAACACCTGCTTAGCTCTGCAGCTATTTGCACTCGCTCACCCTTGGATATAGAGTCCTTTTCTTTTTTCTTTTTTTGCTGTAGTTTAGATTTAAATTGCATGGTTTGAAATGCTTTAAACAGTTTTCAGTGGGCCTATTTTAAGTTTGGGTAATGTCCATCTTTGGCCTTCAAGTACAAGCTAAAGAAAACGGCTGACTGGTGGTCTTCCAATCTGTATGATTGTGGTTTCATTGCTCTTTAGTCTGTCCTGCAGCTCTCAGAATAAACCACATGTTTCAGGCTTGAAAGAGACACTTATAGGAAACTTCCCTCCCTAAGGAACCAGAGTCTATGCAACCTTTTTCTGCCTCCCATACGCTGTCATTTTGTTTTTTTGATTTACAGTTAAATCAGACAATGTACTCATGAAAGAAATCACAGAACGCAAAACCAAGATGGCACCAAAAGAAAGAGTTTAAGGTGAACACAGCAATGGCTTAAAATAACATTAGGATAATAACATAGGGGGAAAATGTGTGAATGAATGGAGAAATCTGGGGTGGGGTAAGGCAGTGACTAATTCAGTCAATACCACTCAGTAACCCCCACTGATGTTTACTAGTTATATCATGATATTTCCTAGCTATATTATGATGTTTACTGGTAATATCATGATATTTACTAGTGATCTCATGATGTTTGCTAGTAGTTATATCATGATGTTTACTAGTTATATCAAGATATTTACTAGTGATATTGTGATGTTTACCAGTAGTTATATCATGATGTTTACTAGTTATATCATGATAGTTATATCAAGATATTTACTAGTGATATGATGTTTACTAGTTATATCAAGATACTTACTAGTGATATCAAGATATTTACTAGTGATATCATGATGTTTACTAGTGATCTCATGACATTTACTAGTAGTTATATCATGATGTTTACTAGTTATATTATAATGTTTACTAGTGATATCATGATGTTTACGAGTAGTTATATCATGATGTTTACTAGTTATATCCTGATAGTTATATCAAGATATTTACTAGCGATATCATGATGTTTACTAATAGTTATATCATGATGTTTACTAGTGATATCATGATGTTTACTAGTAGTTATTCATGATGTTTACTAGTGATATCATGATGTTTACTAGTGATATCATGATGTTTACTAGTTATATCAAGATATTTACTAGTGATATCATGATGTTTACTAGTAGTTATATCATGATGTTTTCTAGTTATATCAAGATATTTACTAGTGATATCATGATGTTTACTAGTAGTTATATCATGATGTTTACTAGTGATATCATGATGTTTACTAGTAGTTATATCATGATGTTTACTAGTGATATCATGATGTTTACTAGTAGTTATATCATGATGTTTACTAGTTATATTATGATGTTTACTAGTGATATCATGATGTTTACTAGTAGTGATATTATGATGTTTACTAGTTATATCATGATGTTTACTAGTGATATCATGATGTTTACTAGTAGTTATATCATGATGTTTATTAGTGATATCATGAGGTTTACTAGTAGTGATATCATGATGTTTACTAGTAGTTATGTCATGATGTTTACTAGTTATATCATGATGTTTCACTCTTCTGCTTCTGGTGTGGGAAGATGGCGGTGCAAATTCACGTTTACAGCGGCCTCACCCATTACCGGTGTGGGAAGATGGCGGCGTGAATTCCTGTTTGCGGCGGCCTTACCCAGTACCGTCCATGCAGTGTCTTTGTCCACATCTGCATCTAAGTTTGTCTTCGTTTGATGGCTGGGGGAGCTGGCACTGGATCGGCTGGGAGAGCTTGGTCTGCTGCGTCCTATGGGCCCAGGGACCACGGCCCTGCCTGGAGCTGCACCCGAAGAGGGAACATTGAGGGCGGTCTGACAGGATGAGGAAGCGGGACAGGCTAAGCTAACTGCTAGCCCATGCAGACCGGCAGTTCCGATAACACCGAGGGCGGTCTGATGGCGGCCTCGCCTGGCCTTGACTGTGTTGATTGTGGTGAGATGTGACGAAGGTGTCTGGCTGGGAGAGCTGCCGTTGGATCGGCTGAGGGAGCCTGGTCTGCTGCATCGTGGACAGCCCTGACCGGAGCTGCGCCCGAAGAGGAAACATGAAATGAAATGACAGAGTGTTTCTGATTCTGATATTTACTAGTGGTATTATGATGTTTACTAGTCATGTTATGGTATTAGGTCATAGCATTAGCAGTAACATTTACTAGTAGAGTTACTGGCCATGTAATGACAGCGGTTATATAATGATAATAATCATGTTATGATATTTGCTAGTTATTTTATTCTTCAGGAGGGTTGAGATATTACACGTGCCACTTTGAAAGTAGAAGAGACTGGGCTCTACATTCTGGTTACTGGTGGAACTGAACCTGTGACCTTCAGTTTCCGAGGTGACGTTTGCGAACAGGTTCTTGTTTGCTGTTTCAGGTCGGGCAGGATGAGCGGAGCGTCAGGTTTGGAGGAACGTCTTTACCATCTGGTCGATCCTGCATCCCTGCAGGGCTCTGCGAGCTCTCACACTGCTTAATGGAGAACCAGGCTGTTCACCGAGACCCAGCACAGCTTCCTCGTGTTGTGTTGCACCGCAAACATGGGAAAAACTAAAAACGACTGCATCGCTCCCTGTTCACCGATATTTCTTATTCTCTCGTTTTGATGTTTTTCTGCCTCTGTACAGGTCATATCACCACTCAGGATGGGCCTTTTCCTCAGTGTGGGAGTCTCAGCGCTGCAGCCGAGGCAAGGCGTTGTATTGAGATGTTATTTCTCTGTGTCCACCGGGACGCCACCAGACGGATGGGCTGAAAAACTAATTACACCCTGTTGTATGTATGTAACATGCACCTTGTAAACCGCTCAGGTCGCTGTGTGTACAAATGTAGGTCACTTAGAAAGCTAAGCAGGGATAACATGGCAAAATTAAGTGGACTGCCAATGAATGGTGGCGCTGTAGAGAAACATCTATCTATCTATCTATCTATCTATCTATCTATCTATCTATCTATCTATCTATCTATCTATCTATCTATCTATCTATCTATCTATCTATCTATCTATCTATCTATCTATCTATCTATCTATCTATCTATCTATCTATCTATCTATCTATCTTGTCTATCTATCTATCTATCTATCTATCTATCTATCTATCTATCTATCTATCTATCTATCTATCTATCTATCTATCTATCTATCTATCTATCTATCTATCTATCTATCTATCTATCTATCTATCTATCTATCTATCTATCTATCTATCTATCTATCTATCTATCTATCTATCTATCTATCTGTCTGTCTGTCTGTCTGTCTGTCTGTCTGTCCTGTCCAACTGTGTAATTGTCTAGCTGCCTGTCTGTTTGTGTGTCTGTCAGTCTGCCTGCCTGCCTGTTGGTCTAACTGTCTATCTGCCCGTTTGTCTAACTATCTGCAAATGTGTCTGTCTGTCTGTGTGTCTGTCTGCTTGTCTGTCTAACTGTCTGTGTGTGTGTGTCTGTTTGTGTGTGTGTCTGTGTGTGTGTGTGTGTGTGTGTGTGTGTGTGTGTGTGTGTGTGTGTGTGTGTGTGTGTGTGTGTGTGTGTGTGTGTGTGTGTGTCTGCCTGCCTGTCTGTCTGCCTGTCTGTCTATCCGTCTGTGCTTCCATGTCCGCTTAGCTTTCACCTCCCATGTTCTTAGATCTATCTTTTGCTGGTGCAAGTGTAGTGCAGTCTTTAATTAGCGACGTCTCTCTGTCAGGATCAGAGAAGGAGGTTGGCTCTGGAAAAAGGGAGGCAGAATGATGCAGATGGGACATAGGAGAGGAGGAGAAGGGCAGGAGAGAGAGAGAGAGAGAGAGAGAGAGAGAGAGAGAGAGAGAGAGAGAGAGAGAGAGAGAGAGAGAGAGAGAGAGAGAGAGAGAGAGAGAGAGAGACCCAGCATTAGAGGGGAGAAAGTGAGGGCCAGCCAGAAGAAAAGAAAGAGAGAGAGGGAATAAGAGAGAGAGAGGGAGGGAGGGAGGGAGAGCTGGTTGTAGTGTCAGTGTATTCTGCGGTCCTGGTGCTGCTTCCTCTCAGGGATATTTGGACTCTGTGAATCTGGATGTTGTAGTGTGTTGGTTGAGCTGAGCGGCGGTGTGCTTGTGTGTTTTTGCGTGTGTGTGTGTGTGTTTTGTGTGTGTGTGAGGACGCTGCATGTCGGCCTGCAGACATGGGTCCCTCCACGTGCTGCAGGATTCTCACCTGTCTGGCCCTCGCCCTGACTCAGGTGATCGCTGTGACTGGCCAAGACGCCAAGAAAGGTGAGTGAGGATTTGATCCCGCCGACGTGTTTGTTCTTCATCTGTGATACGGTGTGTTTAACGTTCCCGTGTGTCCCTGCCAGCTCTTAGTACACCTACAGCCAACATGGTGGCCTATCAGCACTGTGTGTGGCTTGCAGTGTTAGGTCTCATCATGCATCTCTCATGACCTCTGTGTTCAGTCACAGATCATCATTACTGGGGATTATCACATGTGCTTATCAATCACTGGGGAATCTAGAAAGCAGAAAGTCACCGAGGTTGAAATCACTTTAAACCAGTCTGCTTGGCACAACCAGAGACAGACGGGTCCAGTTGATGATGAAATAACACAGTAGTTCATCACAGTGTGTCTTATGTTCCTGTGAATACATCATGTTTATTATACATGTCATTTCTTTACATCTGCCAAATCAAATATGCAGATCATTTCCATGCTGAAATGGATGATCCGCTGTGGCGACCCCTAACGGGTCCCTAACGGCAGCAGCCGAAAGTAGTAGTAGTGGTAGATTATACATGTAATTTCCATATGATATACATGAGCTATAGCAGCCATCATCTCCTAATGAGGAAAAGGTGAACGTGTTAATGTTGTATTTGACTCACTGGGACCTGTGAGCAGATTTTTATTCAACATGCACACTTTCTGACCTGTAAACTTTGGTTTTTATGTTCTATTAATAGTTCACGGCAGAAACTAGAGGCTGCAGTTGAAATGTCTCTCATGACAAGCAGCCTGCCAGCACTATTTTTTCCAGTTTATAGGTTCAACTGGGCGACTCCAGCCCAACAACTGCACCACGCTGGCTTTGTGGTTTGGGAGCTGGGAGCAACACTCACACCCAGCACCCAAATCTGACTTAGCACACTTTGGATTGACCTCATCCAAACGATTTCCCCATTTATAACCTTTTAAAAGCTATGAAAAAGAAACAATCTGTGTTAAAAGTGGATGTGGAGTCACGTGTGCATTGCTAACCGTTAATTTGCTCCATCCTTAAACCAGCCGGCCACATGAAGGAATGACTTTGACCCTCTGGACCTTTTTTTAACACCTCTGGTGAACAGTGGAGTGTATTATTGTCCTCCTCGTTCAGGCAGATTTACAAGTGATCCAGAAATGGACAAAGAAAGAATAGGAGAGCATGTTGGGACTGAGAAATCAAACTTCACTTTTGAGTCACGAAACTTTGTGTTGAGCCAAAACGTGTGCGATGATGATTCAGCATGATCCAGATCTCTGACACTGCTAACATATATCAGGTGATGTGGCGTCTGTGAACCAAACCGTGCATTCAGCACTCGGACCTCCCAGAGGCTCACTTGGTCAGTCCAGCACCAGAGTCCATCTCTAAATAAGAAACTGCCCCAGAAGTCAGTAACCTGAATCCAGACTGCATTCAGCGGTACACGGCGGCGTGTGGAGGACGGTCTGGTCTATTTCAGTGCGAGGTCGAGGCTGAATGAAGGGGTGGTGGAGGCCACGGCTATAATGATGTGGCCTTGTGGAAGGAATGGACAAAAACAGACCCCTAATTTTGGTCAGCCTTCAGGCCAGAGGCAGAGAAGACACACCCAAGCGAGATGATGCTTCATGTGGAATATGCTCCATTCCTCCATCTCGCTCCTCTGATCTGAGAACAGCTATGGCATCTGATCTGAGAACAGCTACTGCAAGAGCAGAATAAACAGCCCACAGAGTCAGTACACAGTCCCTGTTCATCATTCTTCATATTTCAACAAGCGCCTCACGCCTTCATGCAGAGCAGCCAACACTGAGCTTACTGTATACAGACAGACAGACAGACAGAGAGAGAGACAGAGAGAGAAAGACACACAGACACACAGACAGATGGACAGAGAGACAGATAGACATACAGACAGAGAAACAAGACAGATAGAGAGACAGACAGACAGAGAAATAAATAGGCAGAGACAGACAGAGAGACAGATAGATTATTGCCCAACTGAAAGAAAATTGTACATTGAAATACAAGCTCACATATACACAATGACACATCTATATACATATATGTGTGTACATATATGTATATGTATGTATGTATGTGTGTGTATATATATATGTGTGTATATATATGAATATATGTATATGCGTGTGTGTATTATATATATATATATATATATATATATATATATATATATATATATATATAGATGTGTGTGTCGTGTATATGTGAGCTTGTATAGCCCTATCTAGCCCTATGCATGTAGTTATGTATATTATAGATAATTAGGGTTATGAAGCATATGGACATAGTGTATAGTGGGAGGTGGTCAGATGGGACATCCAGCGTTCAGATGGTCTCACACCTCCTCCTGAGCTTACAACCTACACAGCTTTTTCCAAAACATTGCAACTTTTATGATTTTAACCATAACATCTGTGAGGAAGCAGAGCTGTAGAGTGAGACAGATATAATATGAAGTGTTTTGGTGTTCTCCTCTGACCTGAAGGTCGACGGTCTTTGGGTTTCCAGAATCTTCTACAGCCTGTGAGACGCCGTCTGTTTAAGTTGTCGGACTGTTTGAGATGAGGCTTCACCAAAGAAGGGGGAAAAAAATCACACTTAAATTCTCTTAAGTCCTAATCTGAACCTGAGCTCTTTCAGTGAGGAACATCTTGTGAAAGTTACTTTCCACAAGAAAAAAAAAATCTAACGGTGGTCCAACTTCAGTCATAAAAATAATCCAGGACCCTCATATTCAACAATGTGATTTGGGGGGGTATATATATATATATATCTATGATTGCGACTGGCAAAACGGCTGCTTTAATGAAAGTAAAACATAGCTTTGGGGTGTTGTTCATGTTATAAATACATTAGACAAAGGCAGACATATCTGAGGACATAATGACTCCCAGACTCGCTGGTTATTTTCAGCGTGGGTATAGAATATATTTTCTTTGCATTATGAATATTGGTCTGTGGTATACTTTCCTACATGTTTAACAGCTGGAATTGGACCAGTGACCGATATTATGATTATAATAATATGTTTTATCTTCAAAGTTCAAATAGTGTTTTAAGGATCTCAAAACGCATCAGGTGCAAAACGAAGACGGCAAAAGTTGATGACGACCAAGACAGCTCATAAAAACTGTCAAAGGGAAGCATGTTCATTACAACCGCATAATAAAATCACATCTCGTTCTCTTGTTTGGACAGGTTTTATAGACTGCTGGATCAGGACTGGGTTAGGATGGAGAGGGATTGAGCAGTTAGGATGGAGAGGGACGGAGGCTCTCCGGGTGTGGCCCTTCACTGTACTCCTGTATAAAGTCCAGACACAGGCCCCTGCTGAACCCAGCCTATAATAACCCCACTGTGGTTTCCCTGAAATAACTCCTGCCTCTCTCTCTGGGAGAGGCTCCACCACATAATGAGCACTTCTAGGACGTCACTAAACTGCCCGGATCAAAATATGTTCCTGCAGCAGGTGGTCGCACTTTCATTTGGTGACGCTGTCTTTCCACCTGAGCGTCCCTGCATGAGGCCCCTGTTCTCCTTTGTTTGACATGTGGGGTGCAGAAAACGTCCGTTCATCACGGGTGTGGTTCTGTATCTCTATCGACAGATCACGTGTGTGTAGTTTCCATCTACTTATTTAGCCCGACGTTAGCCTGCGGGTTGGCCGCAGACACGTCATTGTACAGGAGAGGCCTGGGACATGGTTGTAGTACTACCAGCAGGATTAGTATGAGTAATCACTACCGATCACTGCACTAGTTGTATTTGTAGTGGTCAGAGGAGGAGTACTTGGAGTAGCACTGGTAGTAGTAGTGGCAGTATTTGTCATACTAGTACTAGTACTAGTAGTAGTCAAGTCAATTTTATTTGTATAGCCTAATATCACAAATTTGTCACAGGGGGATTCACAGCAACACAACATCCTGTCCTTAGACCCTCACATTAGATAAGGAACAACTCCCTAAAAAAAACCTTTAACAGGGAGGAAAAAACAGGAGGAAACCTCAGGGAGAGCAACAGAGGAGGGATCTCTCTCCCAAGACGCACAACGTGCAATGGTGTTGTCTTTACACAGTTTACACAATACAACACTGAAAGAGGATAACAGGATTATAATGGAATTATAAAATATATGAAGAATATGATGAGGAGGATGCCAAGCAGTGCCCAGGTGGCGACCACCATCACCATGGAGACCTGGGAGGAGGACAGACTGCACGTGCACACAAGGGGGACTCACATCACACCGTTCACACACACAGAAGAAGAGAAAGGAGAACACATTCAAAGAGAGAGAGAGAAAAGACGAGAGGGACAGAAACCGACCCGCCATGCAGTACAGGTCATGAAGTACTCAAAGACAACTAATTTTAAGTTAAGACAAAAAGATGAGTTTTATGTTTGGGCTTAAAAGACTCAACAGACTCTGATTGTCTGACGGCAGCAGGCAGGTTATTCCACAAGAACGGCGCCCGGTAGGAAAAGGCCCTGCCACCAGCTGACTTCTTTTTCACTTTGGGTTCACACAGGAGCCCTGCATTTTGAGAGCAGAGAGCTCGAGATGGACTGTACGGTTTAAGATCAGACAGGTAAGATGGAGGTGGCAGAGTTGAAGATGCTAAGATTTTCATTGGGAGTGACGAAGAAGGACAGGATTAGGAACGATTACATTAGAGGGACAGCTCAGGTTGGACGATTTTGAGACAAAGCAAGAGAGACAAGATTGCGATGGTTTGGACATGTGTGGAGGAGAGATGCTGGGTATATTGGGAGAAGGATGCTGAATATGGAGCTGCCAGGGAAGAGGGAAAGAGGAAGGCCAAAGAGGAGGTTTATGGATGTGGCGAGGGAGGACATGCAGGTGGCTGGTGTGACAGAGGAAGATGCAGAGGACAGGAAGAGATGGAGAAGGATGACCCACTGTGCCGACCCCTAACGGGAGCAGCCGGAAGTGGTGGTGGTAGTAGTAGTAGTAGAAGACAGGTATGATGGGGCAAGCCCATTTAGGATTTTATGAGTCAGCAGAAGCACCTTGAAGTCTGATCTAACATGGATAGGAAGCCAATGAAGAGAGGCAAGAATTGGTGTAATATGGTCAAATGTTTTAATTTTAGTTAGGATTCTAGCTGCAGCATTCTGAACCACCTGAAGACTTTTAGTACCAGCATGTGGAAGACCTGAAACCAGAACATTACAGTGATCAAGTCTGGATGTGTTAGAGTCTCTGCATCAGCCATGGACAAGCAAGACTGGATTTTAGCCATGTTACGTAAGTGGGGGGAAAAAAAGTAGCAGTAGTCATAGTAGTATTTCTCGTACTACTGGTGGTAGCAGTGGTGGTGGTGGTTATGTAGTAGTATTATGGTGATATATGTTCTGTATTAACTGAGATGAGACAGGTTGACTTTCTGTACAGAGATCTGGCAAAGAAACACCACCAATTAAATTAATGTTTTAGCTAAAGCTTCCTTAGAATCTCATGGAATTATCTATCTATCTATCTATCTATCTATCTATCTATCTATCTATCTATCTATCTATCTATCTATCTATCTATCTATCTATCTATCTATCTATCTATCTATCTATCTATCTATCTATCTATCCATCCATCCATCCATCCATCCATCCATCCATCTATCTATCTATCTATCTATCTATCTATCTATCTATCTATCTATCTATCTATCTATCTATCTATCTATCTATCTATCTATCTATCTATCTATCTATCTATCTATCTATCTATCTATCTATCTATCTATCTATCTATCTATCTATCTATCTATCTATCTATCTATCTGTCTATCTGTCTATCTGTCTGTCTGTCTGTCTGTCTGTCTATCTATCTATCTATCTATCTATCTATCTATCTATCTATCTATCTATCTATCTATCTCTGTCCTTCTCTTTCTCTGGATTCCTTTCCCTTACACACATACACATTAGCAGCATGTGTTATTTTCATTAATCGTCACATTGAATACTTTAATTAGGAGTGTTTTTATGTTATTTAACTGCTATTTTGAGGTTATGTGATTATTAAAATGCACAAAGTTTTTCCACTGCAAATTCCAAAAGATACAAATCATTTTTGTATTCATGTCTTTGGTTGTCTTAATAAGTCATAAATTTGACGGCACGGCGGTGCAGTTGTTAGCACTGTCGCCTCACAGCAAGAAGGTCCTGGGTTCGAACCCCGGGGTTGTCCAGCCTTGGGGGTCATCTCAGGTCGTCCTCTGTGTGGAGTTTGCATGTTCTCCCCGTGTCTGCGGTGGGTTTTCTCCGGGTGCTCTGGTTTCCCCCACCATCAAAAAGACATCCATGTTGGGGTTAATACTCCTGTCTGTGCCCCTGAGCAAGGCATGGCAAAACAAACTGGAGTTGGTCCCTGGGTGCTGCACAGTGGTTGCCCACTGCTCCTAGCTACACAGCTGGGATGGGTTAATGCAGAGTGTAATTTCCCTACAGGGATTATTAAAGTAATCAAGATCAAAATCAAAAAAGTCTGCATATTCAGGTTACTATAGATTTAATGAGTTAGTTTTGGGATGGTAACATGAAACTCTGCTGTGTGTTCACTCACACCAACACCTGTTTGTCGCAGTCAAATCTGATTTGAAAAGGATAGCCCACGGGTCACTGGCCTGCAAAAAGGAAAAAAAAATATTGGAGTAAACCAAAACATTTCAAATCCATTGTAAGATAGAAAAATGTTTTTAAATGAATATATCAATTTTCTAAGTAATGGGAAGTTTCTGCAGCACTGACCTAATGTGAAGACACATGCCGTTTTGGGGTGCGGATGTTCATTTCTGCTCTACTTAAACACAGACACCTGCTCAGAAAACGGCAAAGTCTACTCCAACAATGAGATGTGGCACCCAGAGCCGTGCCGGATCTGTGTGTGTGACTTGGGGGAGGTGGTGTGTGAGCAGGTGGTGTGTGAGGACATAGGGGACTGCCAGACCACTGTGATCCCAGACGGAGAGTGTTGTCCCGTGTGTCGGGCTGCAGCTCTGGCTCCAACCGCGGACACTAAGACTGGTAACGGCGGCCTGCATGTGGTTTAAATCAGACCTGAGACGTCAAGCCTTCAGATGGGTTACGTGAATAGCAGCCATGTCCAAACTACATGGATGTTGTTCATGGCATGGTGGTTTCATGCAAATGGATTGAAACATAAAGATGGCTGCTGCTGCATCTTTAAAACTGCTCCTTGTGGTAGTATTACTTCAGTGATAGAATTTACACCTTTTTGGTGACCTGTCGTTGCTATTGGCTCTCCTCTCCCTCTTCCTGAACCATTTGACAATTGGTTCCCAGTCAGGTCATCGGGTCCCACTAGTACTGTTCTAATACTAGTTCATTACATTCACCAGCCTCCGTTCAGGGAGGGTTTACAACAAGAAAACAGGTGACTGTATTGAACTAAAACCAGCAATACTGGTGGGGCCTGAGGACCTGATTGAGAACCACTTGCATATCTGGCCTGCAGATATGCCCTGTCTACTGTCAGGTTTATTTAGATGTCACTTTATCTCGCTTGAGCAGAAATTCAGGTTCTTGCATCTTGATATCTTAAACAATTTCTCTATTGCAGTTCTGCATTGTGCGCGTCCAGAAAAGGCACGTCTCCTTTGTGGTCCTCTGCACTTCCAAAGGCCTTCAGTTGCATGGTTGTGATGCTCATAATGGTCATGACACTTTGCATTGTAAATCTCTCACAAAAGTATAAACCTTATGCCTGCTGGTAATTGTAGGATAGCTTTTACATTTTAGTTGTGAAAATACATCATTATGGGCTGTTGGAGATAGGATAGTTGCGTGCTTGGTTGCAGTGGGGCCTGTGATGTTCAGGTACAATTTTCTGACTGCTCTAGGCTGAGGTTTATTATATTTCATTTAAGGACATTTTCAAAACCTTTTGTACCAAACTTGGCCACATCGCTTTTGGTGTAGGAATGTGCCGTATGTCAAAGCTTCTTTTAAAAAGCTTTAGAGAGCATTTAAGCTCACCATATTTAAGTGGTGAACTTTTGTCAGAAAACACTTAAACTGGGTTAGGCGAGGTGATCTTACAATAAATAGTGATTTGTCAGTTCGTGTGTAATACCTCCTCCGACCACAAGTGGGTTGCAATGGCAGAGTGGCGCTGTTCGTCCGGTTGCCACGGGAAGAACGTCTCTGTCTGTTTGTCTTTTATTCGATTTTCATGGCAACCGCTCATCCAATCAACTTCACACCCGATACTGCACTTCCTTGGGTCCTCAGCAATACACCCGCCGAGTTTGAAGTCGATCGGATGAATGGTTGTCGAGAAAATCGAAGGACAGACAGACATACATACAGACAGCGATTCCTTCCATTTTAGTTGGATGCTCTGCTTGGGCCAGTGATTATGCCAGTGTTACATTTAAATGTCTGACCAGATGAACCAACCACAGAGCCCACTGGAAAAACACGTTCAGTACTCATAATAACCAAAATGAAGTCAGGGTGTTTGTTAGAAAAGCATGTTTGTTTCTTGGATATCCTACAAAGATTATCACGCAAACTGGAGGTCATAAAACCCGCTCTGTCGAAACCATGAAGAACCCACCAAACATAACTTACTTCTGAGGATATGAAGATGTCACAGCAGAATGAATTCACAGTTTAGGCAAAAGACATTGACTGTGTGTGTGTGTGTGTGTGTAGACTCTACAAGGTATGAGTGACATCACACATCAACATCAGCTCTGTGGATAACAATGCCCATAATGATGTATTTTACTTTTCCAACTGTGGCAGCTGAATAGTTGGAAACTAGCTAGCGTATTTGACATCGATGACCTGTCCTGTTTCATGAAGATACCTGCTCAGAAAACAGCAAAGTCTACTCCAACAATGAGGTGTGGTACCCGGAGCCGTGCCGGATCTGTGTGTGTGACATGGGGCAGGTGGTGTGTGAGCAGGTGGTGTGTGAGGACATAGGGGACTGCCAGACCACCGTGATCCCAGACGGGGAGTGTTGTCCCGTGTGTTCGGCTGAGAAGAAAACTGGTAAAAAGCAATGCCCGGAGGCTGCAGTTTGTCGGTATCGACGCGTGTCATGTGTAGTCCTGTATTTTCTCTGGATGCCATCTGAGTTTCATCTCAGTTATTGTCTTGTACTCTGAAGCCCACTTCAGGGTCCATTCATGCATCTTTACCTTAACTGTTGAATGATTTTCTTCCTTTGTTCAGGACTGCTGATGCATTCTCTTCATCTTCCATCATGGCCTGAAATCCAGTATCTTCAGGCGGTGCCTCGCCCGCACCAGCAACACACCTTATATTTCTGTTTCAATACTGTGTGCTCTCGGTTTCCTGCAGCTGCACTTCAGTGTCTTTGAGTCTTGGCACTTCAGACAACTTGTGCCCTCATTGTTGTGCAGAAGCAAGACTGGTACCAGTTGCAACTGTTTCTACGTTGTGCGTCTGGTTTGCAGGCGGTCTTCTGCGGTGCATGCCGGGGCTTTACCGCACTTTGTTTGCTTGGTGGAAAGTGCGAGTTAGTCTTGTTTCCTCTCAAAAGCCCTTCTGCACGTGAAATTACCACCAGTCACACAGTACAACACAGTATGTCAAGCAATGAACCTTAGACCAGATCTAGCTGTATTCCTCTACTAGTTTGTATCTTTTCCTTGATAGACAGCACTGTCTTGTTGTCTGCTGTATTTCTGGATGGATGCGCTGCTGGTGACCATGACATCCATGTCTTTTTTTTTTTCCTTTCCTTTTTTACTCTTTACACATCCTGTGCACCAACCACAAGCTTCAGTTATGGCTTAAGGCTCAAGTATGAATATGGAGTTTCGTTCCAAAAACAAAAATCAAACATTTGATACGGAATTAAAGTTTGTTATGGTTATATTATAGTAATTTATCTTACAAACCCATAACTGTAGCCCGCTGATTTCCGGTTTCTACTGCAGCGGTCATACCAGTTTCCTGTTTGTTGGCGCGCGCTGTTGACAGCGGCATATGTTTCGTGATGCCTTTGAGATTTACCATGGATAAATGTCAGTGAAATGCGCACAACTGCCAAGACTTATCCTTATAATTGCGGACGTAACTCGATATGTACAACTTGAAACTTTTCACCCGTTTGCTGGTAGGTGCAGGTGAACGTTTGTCCACGATTCTGTGCATGTGGTTGACACGTATATCCATGGTAAATCTCGCAGGCATCGTGAAATATATGCCCTTGTCAATAGCGCACGCCAACAAACAGGAAACTGGTATGACCCCTGCAGTAGAAACCGGAAGTCAGTGGACTACAGTTATGCGCAGAACCGATTGTCTGTAATGCGCTCTGTGATCAAATTATGAATAAATTTGATTCGCATTGATATGTGAAATCCTTAGTTTCAAAGACACCATTAGCTTCGTCTTTATGATATTGAATATCAATTTTATGATATGATTTTGAATTGTTTTGGAATGAAACCCTGCCCAATGAAAACGGTAAACCCAAAACCTGATGTGAACTTTCTTTGCTGTTTCTGTCCCACAAAGACGCTTGCACAGAAAATGGGAAAGTCTACGCCAATGATGAAACGTGGAACCCCGAGCCGTGCCGGGTGTGTGTGTGTGTGTCGGGGGAGGTGCAGTGTGATGACGTGGTGTGTGAAGACCTCATCGACTGTCAGGAGACCGCCACCCCGGAGGGCGAATGCTGCCCCGTGTGTTTGGCTGCAGCCACCAACGCCAGCGCCGACCCCACAGCAGGTGAAGATGACCCCAAGCTGAGAATCTATTGTATATCTCAAGACCCCCCCTCCCCCCCCCACCACCACCAGATCTCCGTGTTATTCCTTTCTGTATTTATTGCTCTTTGACCAGATGAAAAAAAGCGAGAACAATCCCAGATAGCAAAACGGCTGTGGCCCGGACCCGTCCCACACCCGACACTTCCATCCGGCCCACATACCGCGTGGAATGATGGCACTTGGGCGGTCCGCCCCTGTTTGCCAGATCTGGACCAGAACCAAGCCATGGCAATGCCGTGTGTGCCACATATTTGCCAAAGGTGGCCCATATTTGTTCTGTGATATTTCGGCCATATTCACCATTTACCACACGGGCCACTTCAGGGTCACACCCAGATCACATGTTGCCCAGAGCACCGCTTCTTTGCCAAAAAAGATGGGGTGCTCTGATTTGCATGTGATTTGGCATATTTGGGCCATATTTGCTATTATACGTGTGGGCCACTTCAGGCTCACATCCATTTTGTCAGGGCCAGAAGAAGGCCATCAGTGCCGTGTCACTGCCTGAAGTGGCCCACATCCGGATGCTGTCTGGGATCCTAGTGGAAGACAAAAAAAACAGAGTTTAATCCACGAAACTAACGCGTTTTGGCAAATACCTTCACCAGGGATACAAACAGATAGAAGAGACTTCTTATATACAGCGAGAAGTTTAAAGCCACCAGTAAAAAGAGATTGGACAGAAAACTGCGGACAATAATCCGATAAAGACTGCTCACAAGGGAAGAAAGGAGGGATGGATGACAATACAAAAGGCTGAGCAATAAGCTCTATTTTTGTTTGCTACTCCTTCTCTGCACCTTGTTGGTTTACAGCAAAGTTTTGTCAGAATTTCATCCCGTTGAAAATTGATTTTTAGGTTGAAAAAAAGATTAGTTTAGTTGAAGGCCTGTCTCGTAGACTTCCATTTTATTTGTTATACAGTGCTCGGTGTCTGTTGGAGAAATGACCCTCTGGTTATAAACTTTCAGAACCTTTTTAGACTGAATGTGGTTTCATGTCACAGCCTTTATTAATCACAGGACTCTCTTACCTTCAACACAGAGGACTGGAAAGCTGACTGGACCTTTTGATGTCCGTCGATTTGTATATTTACTCTGTTGTGCGAAAAAACACACTGCTTGTTTCGTGAAAATCCAGTTGTTTCATTATGAAAACACACACACACACACACACACACACACACACACACACACACACACACACACACACAATGAATCAAGACCTTGTTTTCATCCAGACAATTTGCTCCTATTTCAAACAAATATCACGCAAGAAATTTAAAGAACGTTTCATGAAAGGCGAACCTTTCACTTAGATCAGTGGTTCTCAATCAGGTCCTCAGGCACCACCGGTACTACTGGTTTTCTGTTCCTGATGGAAATGTGTTATGCAATGATGTCACGCATCGAAAACGAGAATAAAGCAAGCAAGCAAAACTTTCTCGGCATATATAAGTCACGTTAGTTGCTTTTAATACTGTAGCGTGCATGGATAAGTAGACACGTTGGTCCTTCATTAATGGGCCGCGCCCTTTAGTCGACTGGTTAACGTCGTCGCTTGCGGTGTGGGAGCCACGGGTTCGCGTCCTGGCTGTGGCGGTTCCTGGACTGTCCCCCGAATTCGCCACGTTGGTGTCAGAAGTGGGATGGTACCAGTGGTGGATCTAGAGATTTTTTCCTGGGGTAGCAAGACTGTGTCCCAGAGGTGGCAGCTGCCACCCCTTGCCACCCTGTAGATCCGCGCCTGTGAGGGGGAGGGGGTTTCTAAATCGGCGACTTCTGTTTGAGATGAGTTTGGTGCGGGTCTCATTGACCTTCACCATGCATGTACATAAAATATACTTTAAAAACATATTATCTGATTTATAAATGGGGTGGCAACAGGGGTGGCAAGACTGTGTCCCAGAGGTGGCAGCTGCCACCCCTTGCCACCCCGTAGATCCGCCCCTGGATGGTACTGATGATACCTGAGGACCTGATTGAGGGCCACTGAAAAAGACTACACACTTAGTCTTATTAAATCTAAATGCAAAGTAAATTTGTCATAACTGATTCTAATCTTAGCTTAGTCTAAGCTTATAACGATGCCATGAGACTACTACTAAACAGACCTAGATGGTGCAGCGCAAGCTAAATGTCTGTGGCTGCAGGAGTCAGCACCTTTCAGGCTCTTCTCACAAATCTCATGTATAAATGTATTTGCCGGCTCAGTGACTCTGATAAAGTAATCATCAAGAGTTTAACTGATATAAGATTCAGTGCTGCACGCTACCAATCCCGGCAGCGGGACCACTGGTATAGCTGCCTTCTTATAAGACACTGATTTGTTCCCTGTATGTTATTTCATTGTGTTCACTCTGTGTATTGTCTAGGGTTTGTCTTTTACCTATTCGTCTTTGTCTGTTATGGACCCCGAGTCTGCAATAACGTTTTGAATTGAATTGATTCTAATCACAGCGTGGTAATCCCAGTTTATTGAGCCATCACGGTGTCTCTGTTACAGCCAACGAGGGGCAGAAAGGAAAGACGTGCATGGTGAAAGGACAGGAGTACCAACACGACGACATCTGGAAACCGGAGCCGTGCCAAGTGTGCGTCTGCGACAGTGGTGTCACCATTTGTGATGAGGTGCAGTGTGAGACCATCTCAAACTGTGAAAAGGTCTTCATTCCCGAGGGCGAGTGCTGCCCGGTGTGTGACAGCTTCGCCAGTGCCACCAGGATGATCGGTGAGAGCTGACAGTCCACCGTACTTCACTTAGATGCCACATTTCACACATCCAAATGGGGAGGGACAGCTAACTGGCACGCTGGTTACCGTGTCGGACGAATCAAAGTCCGAGACAAACTATCCGGGTGAAAACTGAGTCCGTTTATTTGTCTTTTAACTTCTCAGCGTCCATTAAACTGGAACATATTTACGATGATAAACAAACAAACCGCAAGATCCAGAGCCACGAGCAACTGCTGCTTCAGCACTCCGAAACTGTTAAACCTCCCGGGCGGGAAACCTGACCAGGCAAAGATTGGCTGCCACACACCGGCCCCTCATTGTTAGTGGCATAATTCAGTACAAAACAATAGAGGAGCCAAATGTGCAAAACCTAAATTATTGTTTTTGGTCTGTAGCTAGAAAGAACGCACCAGAGGCCCCTTTTGTCAGGAAAAGCTTCCAACACTTTGCTGACAGGCCAGGAAGCGCGTGGAGCTGAGGAATCCACGATGACGACGTCTTTAGCAGCTAAACTCCTGTCCTTTGGTCCCACTTCTGTCTCTCTTGCAGCAACGGCGGGTACTGCTGGACCCGTCGCTTCCAAAACAGACCAGAGACGTGTTGGACTTTCTCCATCAGTGTTTCACATACATATCCAAAAGTCCAGGTGGCAAAGCCGGTTTCCCCTTTAATAGCAGGTGATTTGGCGAGAGAGGTTCCAAATCATCTGTGTCGTCAGCCAGCTTGGTGATTGGACGATCATTGAGAATGGCTTCTATTTAACAGTCCATCATCATCCAACATTTGCTGGTGCAAGACTGAATTGAAAACGCACTCTTCCATGTAGCCTGACAGTCAACAGATCGGAACAAATCAGTCAATACAAGGTTTATTGTTCATCCACTAAAGCAACCGTTCCATTATCCAAGCCGCTTATAAGCGGTTTATCCCAATGCTGGAGCCTATCCCAGCAGTCATTGGGCCACAGGCGGGGAGACACCCTGGACAGGCGGCCAGTCCATCACAGGGCCCACACATTCACGCCTAGGGACAATTTGGTACGGCACTAATGCATTGGAATCACGCCTTGATGTGTGCACATAGACTCAGATGGCCATCTAGAATGGTGGTAGCACTACACATACATTAAGTTGAACGTTGTTCCGTGATTCAAGCAGCGAGAAGCTCCATGGCGTCCTTCTCAACGTCGCTGCTCTTCGGCGTCTTATGCAGCAGAAGAGCAGGCGAGATGCATCTGGCAAAGCGCTCCAAACACTGGCTCCAGTCTGACTCCCTCGTCACCGTCGTAATCATCAAACGTGATGTAACTCATCTCCAAAACCTCAGTTTTTGAGTTTAATTGTAGAGGCTAAGCTGACGCTTTAAGCCACGGAGATGCTGCACCATGACTGACCTAATTGACGCGTTGATTACTCAGTCCATTTATTTTTCCTTTAACTGCTTAATGTCCATTAAACTCAAACATACTCACAAAATTAAACAGTAAGATGCAGAACCACGAGTAACTGCTGCAGCAACATGCTGCTTCAGTGCTCCGAAATGGTTTACTTTCCGAGCAGAACACCCAACCAGCAAAGATTGGTTCCTGTTTATAGAAGTGAGCACTAATTAGCTCCCACACATAGCAATGTGGTACAGCGAGCAAATCAACTAGAGGCTCTCGGTTCAAACATCCTTGTTGAAAAGTAACTCAAGTGTCCTTGAGCAAGGCAGTGAATCCTTTAAGGCTTACGCTGACCTCTGACCTCTGTATAGGGTAAACCATGTCTGTCCACTCTCCCTGTCTTTCTGCAACACCTTGGCGTCGCTCCTCAGGAATATACTGAGCTAACAAGACCGAGGCTGAAGCATATGTGACTCTTATTGACTTTTATGTGTTCAGTTGTAAAATCACCATCGAGAATATACTGATGAAAATACTCCCTGCTGTGAGTAAGCATACTATGTGAGGCAGAAATAAAACTGTAATTAATATTCTCCTTTTTTTCTTTTTCCTCAAGAATTTATGGGGTTTAAGGTAAGCTTTGAATAATTTTAACAGTGGCATTGAAACAATTACGATCACTGTCAGTATTTCTATTTCATGATATAAATACCTCGACTCTAATTTTGATTTTCAGGGAGAGAAAGGAGAACCCGGTGATATTCCATATGTAAGTGAAGTAAATCCGCTCAGCATTTCTCAGGCAACACATCAAAATCCAAATAAGTATGTCGAGTTGATTTCAACTTCTCCTTTTATTTTGACAAATGTGCTTTAACAACTGAACCTCATCTTTCTGACAGGTGGTGGGCCTCCCTGGACGTGCAGGACCCGAGGTGAGTTTACTGCACATTCAAAATGGCTGCTTCCCTCTTTTTTTTAATTAAGGATAAGCTCTAAGTAGATGGATAAAAGTTTAAAAAAAAGGTGACTAAAGAATAAACAGGATGGAAGAAAGAATGTTTTGTGGTTAATAATTTATTATTGTAATTCGTTTGAATTGAGGTGATTGTTGCCTCCCCTGTACACCACTAGAGGGCACCAACACACCACGGTCATATTTCTGAGGATGCGTTATTTAAAAGCATTTATACAGCATTTGTCACTGGCATATTTGTGAAAATGGACCATTACTAAATTAAAGCTTTTTGGGTGAAACATATTTGTCAATGCTGCACCAAGCGAAGTATTGACAAATGATTTTTACCCAAAAATAATTTATTTTAGTGATGGTCAATTTTTCACAAATGCTGCCAGTGATAAACGCTGCTCTGGTGCAGTGTTCCAATGGAAAATCGGAGAACTACAACTTACGACGGATTCTGTGCTGTATTCAGTGTAGGACTCCAACAGGTATACAACCGTGTTAGTGCATTAATGTAAGTAAGTCTGTCAACATCTTGTCTTTAAGGGAGATTATGAGGGAAAATAGCCTTTGCCATTCAACTAATTGCTTAAAGTACTTCTAAAGGAGAGTAACAGTGAAAGAAAAAAAGGGTCAGGGAATTTCAAATTAAGTCAAATTTAAGAGTCAGTTTGTTGTGTTTTAGTGTAGTCAAGATGTTATCGTTTGAATTTGTTGAGTAGACTGTTTTCACCTTTCTGGTCTCCCAGCCGGTGTAATCCAACAACTCTAAAAAATGTTTAAAACAAATCAGTGATGAGATTAATGAGAAAATGTTAATTTCTGTGTATGAGCCAAAGCAGAAATTAAGTATGGATAATTTGTTTGGATGAACTCCTGATGTGCGCACTTACCAAGACACCTTAAAGGAAGGTATTATATATCATATTATGTTGTTATCATAAAACTAATTAAAATAATTATGTAAATCATATCTGTGAGGGTAAAAAAAGCTAATGTTTTGCTAAATTTAAAGTTAATTTTTTGATGAATGTTTTGGTAAATTTATATTTTAGTGTAGTTCCCCAGTATTCAGTATTCAGGATGGATGACTCGGCTGTCCAGAAAAGTGAATTCGGTCCAATTTCCGGACAGGTTTTCTGTTGCAACCCAAAAAAAATCTCAGAAAAAAAGCAATCCCACTTGAAATTATGACTAATGATTGGTTTGTTTGTGTTTATAATCCAGGGCCCTCCAGGGGCACAGGGACCCAGAGGACTCCCTGGCTTCAAAGGCAGACGGGTACGTCTGAGCTGAGCCATCACTCATGTGCCAATCAGTCTCATTAACATGACACATGACAGCCACTTGCCAATCAGTCTCATTAACATGACACATGACAGTCATGAAAACAATGCAGTCTGGTACACATCCACAAGAGAACACACAAAGAAGATGAGTGGCAGTGCACAGATATCCTCATTTTGTTTCAAAGACCAGTCTGAGAAGACGGATGCAGACTAAACACATTCACAGATTAACTGCACAAGACAGGTTTAAATTTTTTATTTCATTCTCTTCAATAAATGTTCAAAAACACCAGCCGTAATTTTTGTAAAACTAAACAGACTGATACACATTTATAAACCCATCGGAGATTTCAGTTAAGAGGGTACCACATAAGGCCGAGTCCTTACTGCAGCGGTCTGGGTTCAAATCCGGCCTGGGACCTTTGCTGCATGTCATCCCCTTTCTCTCTTTCCTGCCTTTCCTTTCCCTACCATCACTATCAAATAAAGGAAAAAAATAATCTTAAAGAGGAATCTCTTTATTAACACTGTAATGGTGCTCTTTTTCATATTCATGCCATTTTTTTATTCACGCTATTAAGTACTTTTTTGTTTTTTAGCTTCCAACACCTTTATTATTTGTTAATCTAATAACCCAATTTTTCCTCCCCTGACCTTATCTTATGATTTGACTGTATTACACTGCATCCTATCTTACGGTAATTGACTTTACTAATTCCCATTTTGTTAACGGTGTGATATTGAAGGAGAACGTATTGTCCGTCTCTCATGATGTGGTTTTACACCAACCTTCAGGGTGCCCAGGGGCCTTCAGGATTTGACGGAGAGCCCGGAGTTCCTGGGAATCCCGGAGAACCAGGGCCCCCCGGCCATCCTTCCCACCCTGGGGTAAGTGAAGATGGCGGTGTATTAACGATGAAGGCAGATGTGCCAGGAACTGATCCACAGTCTAACACAGCACCACACACTTTGGGAATCCACACATTCATGATGCGCCCTGTGCGAGCTGGGATTAAAACATGAAGTTGTCTTCATATTCCTGCCGAAAAGGGAAAAATTGAGAGTTGACCCCTACATGTTTGCATGGACATGTAAGCAGAGGCTATCAGTCAGAACAGAGTCAAGATGAGGATGATGTGTCACAAAAGGTGACAAAGCAGTCATGAACACAAGGCAGACCAGAGCCTCCAGACTCTGTCTCCAGTAGGAGGCACGGTGGTGCAGTGGTTAGCGCTGTTGCCTCACAGCAAGAAGGTCCTAGGTTCGAACCCCGGGGTAGCCCAACCTTGGGGGTCATCCCAGATCGTCCTCTATGTAGAGTTTGAATGTTCTCCCTGTGTCTGTGGTGGGCTTTCTCCGGTTGCTCCGGTTTCCCCCACCATAAAAAAGACATGCATGTTAGGGTTAATACTCCTGTCTGTACCCCTGACTGAGGTGTGGTGAGACCAACTGGAGCTGGTTCCCGGGCGCTGCACGGCGACTGCCCACTGCTCCTAGCTACACAGCTAGGGTGGGTTAAATGCCGAACGTAATTTCCCTACAGGGATCAATAAAGTATCTCAAAATAATAATAATAATTAAAAAAAAATCAAAATCAGAGAGGCCAGGACCCATGAGAACAGAGAATGCAGTGCAGACATCATCAAGTCATCATTGTCATCATCGTCGTCGTCATTGCCTCTGACGAAGAAACCGAGGATTTAAAATAAAGTTATGCATGAACAAAGGCACATCCAGAATCCTACTTGCACACTTGTATGTCCACATTGAATAGACAGTTTGAAGTGAAACAGCACCCAGTGGGACAACTTGCTGACAGGATGCAGGTGGCATCAGGCTGGCGTTGCAGAAGTTACTATGTTGTCCAAAACAAAAGCAGCACAACTCACTGGAGAAAATTATGTCTTATTATTTCCACAGCATCATTGTAATTATTCATATTCTACTTTACTCCACCTTTGCTGCCAGAAAATTTTTATGGCAGAGACTGAATTAGCTCCCTTGTCTGATTTCTCACCTTTTATTTAGTTAACGTTCATTTTGAATCCCTTTCCTCTCTAAAGGGCCAGCTGGTGTCACAGATGGCTGCAGGGTTCAGTGAGAAGTCTGGACTGGCTGGAATGGTTTCTGGGACCAGGGTGAGGAAACAATAATATTCTGCAGTATCAAACTTGAAATGTGTTTAGGCCTGTACAACTTTAGGATACAAACTGTAATGTATGAATCAAAGTGAACTCTTCAAACATTCCAGGGTGAAGCAGGACCACGAGGAAGTCCAGGACAGGCCGGACCCCAAGTAAGTTCTGGTTTCTGCAATAAAGAGTCAAAGCCCCTGGTGTAAGGCACCATATGACCTTCAGATAATGCAGGGTATACTGGCTTTGGGTCACATAAATCACCAAACCTTGTCAGAACACCCGCCTCTCCATTCATCCACCACACACCTATTCTTACAAAGTAGTCCAAAGAAGAAAGATGAAGAATATTTATGTTTTTCTCTTTTAAAGGATAGCAGGCTTCATGTTGCTATAATCAGAATGGCTGTGTTTTATTGGCTTCGTAAGTTTGCACATGAAAAGAGTTTAGTTTGGTGGCTCAAAACTGATGTGACAGGGAAACAAAGCAGAACATCCAAGTTTAGATGATAAGCAAAAGTATTTAGGAAAGACAGAAACACAGGTTCATAATTATGAACCCTAAGTGTTTATACTCCTGTCAGTGCCCCTGAGCAAGGCAATGGGAAAAGAACTGGAGTTGGTCCTGGGGTGCAGCATGAAGACAGAGCCCACTGCTCCTAGCTACACAGATCACAGCTAGGATGGGTTAATTTGCAGTAACTGAATTTCCCCAAGGGGATTAATAAAGGAAACTTAGTAACGTAATTAATTTAATCAACAAAAAGAGGATTTCTGCTATTCACACAAAATGAGGACACCATCAACTGCAACGACTACATGTGGCTCAAATAGATCATATCATGTATCATATCATATGTCAAGCATATCATATATCATGTATCCTATGTCAAGCATATCATATCATGTATCATATCATATGTCAAGCATATCATATATCATGTATCATATATGTCAAGCATATCATATATCACGTATCAATCATTTGTCAAGCATATCATATATCACATATCAATCATTGTCTCAAATCATATATCACATCATCTCATATCATATGCTGTGATATGAGATGATGTGATAGGATTGATGTGTTATGTCATATCATATTTCTTCAACAGTATATGAATTTATAATACTTTCAAAAAATTTCCGATCCCCTCTGACCCCCTAAAATAAAGTGCAACCAAAATCACATTTTTAAATGTCACCTCCTTGTTGTCTTGTAGGGACCAAGTGGGGCTCAGGGAACTCCAGGAGAAGCAGGAGACCCAGGACCAATGGTAGGCCCCTGTGTGTTGGTGCATCTCATATTTTAGACGCTTAACCATCGCTCTTTTCCAGAAAGACTTGAGAGTAAACGTGGTTTTTACTGACTTGCTCAATGACTCTTTAACAAGATGCATGGATGGTGATGGATATGTTGAATTATGGGGAAGTTTGCAGGTTTGGAAGCGCCGGGCCGACCTGCAACCTTACAAATGCTTCGTTAAGATCTCTTGAATTACTCAACTCATTAAAAAGGGGGCGTCCGGGTGGCGTAGCAGTGTATTCCGTTGCCTACCAACACGGGGATCGCCGGTTTGAATCCCCATGTTACCTCCGTCTTGGTTGGGCATCCCTACAGACACAATTGGCCGTGTCTGCGAGTGGGAAGCCGGACGTGGATATGTGTCCTGGTCGCTGCACTAGCGCCTCCTCTGGTCGGTCGGGGCGCCTGTCTGGAGGGGGGGACCAGCGGGAGTAGCGTGATCCTCCCATGCGCTACGTCCCCCTGGTGAAACTCCTCACTGTCAGGTGAAACGAAGCAGCTGGTAACTCCACATGTATCGCGGGAGGCATGTGGTAGTCTGCAGAGGGGGTGGGGCAACAACCGGGATGGCTCGCAAGAGTGGGGTAATTTGCCAAATACAATTGAGGAGAAAAGGGGGGGGGGATCAAAAGAAAAAAGCTATATTTTCAAAAAGTACGTGTGGACTAGGCATGAGAAAAGCAAAAATAAACTTCACAATAAGTTATTGAAACGCCGTGTCCCTCTCACTTCTTGTGCATGTATCATTTTTTTCCATTTGATGTTTTTCTGCAGGGACCCTATGGCCACCGAGGACCTGATGGACCATCAGGAAAACCTGGAGCAGATGTAAGTCTGTAAAACTTACATCCATGTCAAATGATCTCCTTGCTACATTCTGTAATATTCTGCTTCTAATTAATGTCATCACTATTAATATTGAAGCATTGTTTGTAATAGTACTTCCATAACTACTAGTATTGACACTGTTACTTTTACAGGTACTATAATTGGGTTTTTTGTTTTTGTTTTCAGGGAGGGGCAGGTCCTCCCGGCGCAGATGGAGAAGCTGGTTTTCCAGGATCCGCGGTAAGCATTCACATGGCTATGTCTGACTCTGAATGCAAACATCACTTACACTGCATGACATGACATGACATGATAGTTCTTTACACTGCATGACATGACGTGATAGTTCTTTACACTGCATGACATGACATGACATGACATGACATGACATGACATGTCGTGACATGACATGACATGACATGACATGACAGTTCTTTACATTGCATGACATGACATGATAGTTCTGTACCAGAGTGGCGGAGAAAGGTGTGATGATACAATGAGCTTCTCTTCTTAAATACGAGTCAGGGGTCAGAGAAGTTCTCATCCAAGAATCACACATCATAGAGAGCTATGAGGAAAAGTCACCAGTTACATGTAGTTTATGCGTTATCACCAAGTTATGATTGCTTTTTTTTGTGTTTTTGTGGTTGATGAGCCTTTAATCCATAAACTCAAACAGCCAGTTTGAAATACTGAATAAAGAAGCTTGGAACTGAACTGATCCTGGGTTCGAGCCCTGGAGTACTCCAAATTTGGGGGTCATCCCAGGTCATCCTCTGTGTGGAGTTTGCATGTTCTCCCCATGTCTGTGTGGGTTTCCTCCGGGTGCTCCGGTTTCCTCCCACAGTCCAAAGACATGTAGGTCAGGCGAATCGGCCGTATTAAATAGTCCCTAGGTGTGAATATGTGTGAGTGTGTGTGTGTGTGTATGTGTGTGTGGGCATGTCGGCCCTGTGATGGCCTGGTGGCCTGTCCAGGGTGTCTCCCCGCCTGCCGCCCAATGACTGCTGAGTTAGGCTCTAGCAACCCCGTGACCCTGAGAGCAGGATAAACAGTTTGGATAATGGATAGATGGATGGATGGATGGTTTGGATAATGGGTGGATGGATGGATGGTTTGGATAATGGATGGATGGTTTGGATAATGGGTGGATGGATGGATGGTTTGGATAATGGATGGATGGTTTGGATAATGGATGGATGGCGAACTGAACTATGCACTTCTGGTCAATAGCTGATGTTCAGTTCAGTTTTGTTCAGCTCCATTTAGTAAAGTTCACCAAAGAAAGGTGATAAAACATGTGAAAGTAAGAAATATGACGAACCCCTCCAAATGACTGGCAAAGGTACGGCAGAATTTGAACTTGAGTCTTAAAGACAAGCAGCAGGGGAGCACATGAAGCAGACATGAAACTGTTATCAGGAGGAAACATGGTGGTTGTTTCTGCTCAGCCCTCATACGTTCTGCTGAGACTGTCTCATCAACACTTTATCCGTGCTGGAATGAAGATGTTTTGGGAGTTTGACTTAGTGTGTGAGTCTTATTTCTGTTTCTCTCAGGGTGCCAGAGGGTTCCCCGGTCTGCCTGGTCTGCCAGGAATGAAAGGACACAAGGTCAGTGTGCAAAACACTTCTTAATGATAGTCATTTGTTTGTATGTGTGTGTGTGTGTGTGTGTGTGTGTGTGAGAGAGAGAGAGAGAGAGAGAGAGAGAGAGAGAGAGAGAGAGAGAGAGAGAGAGAGAGAGAGAGAGAGAGAGAGAGAGAGAGAGAGAAAGAGTATATATATTTATAATTTTAATTCTTATCCTTTTTTTGTTAGTAATAGTTTTGTTTTGCAGAAAACACTGATTCTAAATTAAACTCTCAACAACAGGGCAATGCAGGTCTTCTTGGATCAAGAGGCGAGTCTGGAGCAGTCGGTTCAAAGGTATGAATGTGTCTCCTTCTCCACTGGTTTTCACTGCAGGGTATGTGGACCTCCAGGGATCTTTGACAAGGGTCTTGGACAAGGGTCCTTAGAGGGGAAATTAGTGGAGGTCAGTGCACTAAAAGACTGGATGACTGTTAATATCCTCTGTCTGTTGTTTCTCTCATCCCACCTGTGGTAAGGAAACTTCTGAACTGCTTTACTAAATGATATCTACAGCAAAACTATTGCCAGACAGCGTCCTACAGGTCTAATCCCAGGGACTAGAGGTTAAATGTGTATTTGGGAGTTCATAACAAGTTTTGGTTGCTCACTGGTGCCAGATTAAGTCATGAAACTGACCACTTGGAACTGATAGTGTCATATTCGAGTACAGAATTTTTAATTTCTCAAACCTTAAGGAATCTTTTTCCGTTGCATAGCTACCAGGAAGGAGCATCATTTTCCTTTGATTGTCTGAGAGACAGGACTTGACAAACCCGAATTGTCATTGTCTAGTTTTTTATATTCATTTTCCTGTGTGTGTGTGTGTGTGTGTGTGTGTGTGTGTGTGTGTGTGTGTGTGTGTGTGTGTGTGTGTGTGTGTGTGTGTGTGTGCTCATCTCACAGGGTACATCTGGTACCCCCGGCGGAATGGGACCTCCGGGTCCACCGGTAGGCAACTCCTCATCACAAATAACAAGATCACTCAAAATACATCACATATGTGGGTGAAGGTCAGGTGCACAGGTATTAACCCTGGCCATGCCTGCTGTGTTTTAGGGAACTGCTGGATTGCAAGGAGAGAGGGGCAGAATTGGTTCAACTGGCCCAGCGGTAAGAAAAGCGGCCATCTTTGTCCAAGAATAGTCAGCTGATGCTGCTGTCACATGACACATTGTTTGAAGGACGTCATCAGATCACAAGTAACCGAACAACTAAGTTAATGATGTTTGCTTCATCTCTGTCTCTTTTGCTCTGTCTCTATCTCCCCTTCTTTCTCTTTCCTCCAGGGGAAACGTGGGTCACCAGGTCATGTTGGTAAACCAGGGCCTCTGGTAAGATCTGTCATCCATATGATGATGTGAGTAGATAGGCTTTTAAAGAGGACACTGTCATGAAATAACCAGTCTCCAAACTTGAATTTCTAAATCCAGGGCCCGATGGGAATCACCGGTGTGCCGGGCTTCCCAGGAAACCCGGGAATGAAGGTGAGGTCAAAGGTTGTCTCTTTTCATGTGGTTCTGAATACCTCAGCTAAATGTCTAGCAATTTTTTTGGCTAAGACAACCATGGAAGTGAGCTTCTTTTTGGCTGTACTAATCTTGCTGTGAAATCTTGAATAGCTTAGAGGAATACGTGGTCCACGCTTATTGTAGGTGTTTCTGACAAGAGACCACTAAGGATACAGTGACAAGTCTTTTAGTTCTATTTTCACTGGTGGAACCTTTTCTGAAACTATACTATATAATACAACCTTATTGTTGTATTATTTTTCTGTTATTCATTTTTCCCTGTTGGGTTTTAATTCTGGTCGATGTGGCTGAAATATTGGGATCTGACATTCCAGCATCCTCTAGCTTATCCAAGGTGGGGGAACACCACCATCTTCTAGCTAAATGGTGGACCAAAAAAAAACAAAACAAAAAAACAAAAAACGTTTTATGGAGTTCATTCCCATTGTAAAATGAGTTTTTGGCTCCTGAAACAGTACAAGTGGCATGTAGCTTTGGAGGTTTTGTGGTCAGCAGAATCAGATGATTTTCTTCCTGATAGAAATCTGTGATTCCTCACAGGGGGAAGCAGGTCCGACAGGAGTGAGAGGGAGTGAAGGACCCCAAGGTTCAAGAGGAGATGCAGGCCACGTGGGACATCAGGGAGCCAGTGGAATACAGGTGTGAATGTATTTGTTTGCTTATTCATTCATTCGTTCGTTCATTTTATTGATGATTTACCGGGGGGCGTGCACAATGTAAAAAGACCACCACAGTTAGCTGGACGCTCATTTCATCCGCAGTGTCTGGGCAGGAAGTACAATTCACAAACCACAGGATGCAACACAACTCAGTAGACGATAAGTCCACCAGGATTTAAAAACAATAGGAATTGGCTGTATGTATGTTGTTGTGTTAACAGCAGTTATTGGCGTGTGAATGATTGTGTGCTTTTAAACCAGCGTTTCAAGTTTTCGGTTACCTTGAGTATAAATCCACGAATGAATCTGTTTATATGCACATTCATATTTCTTAGATTTGTTTAGTTCAACTTCACTTAAGGAGTTTATTTTTTTTGTTTCTTTTCCTTCTGCTTTGTTTATTTGCATATATATTAAACACAGAAAGTCAGAAAAAAATCTTGAAGTCGGGTGATTGCAAACACAGAAAGTCAAGATGAGATCAGTAATCTATGCAGAGATGCTACCTGAGAACTATTACCCTGTTATTATTCTTACTTGTGATTCACTTAAGTATGTAAGGGCCCAGACACACCAAACCCACTGGCGGCGACGAAGGTCGCCTGTTGCATCGCCTCACATCACCTGCTGACTGGGCCAAAAAGTAGCACTTAAACACGCCGCAAAGACTGCAGCCGACGGCCAGCTAGCATGTACATTCTGCACTGATCTGCTAAGCTGAACAGCCAATCAGAGCGATCTCTCTCACCGACGGGCTCCATCAATTCAACATGCTGAATTGACCGAAAAGTGCCGACGGGTCCAATGGGTCCGACTAGTGCCGACGGTGTGGGACACACCACAAAAACTAGGGTCACAGATGCTCACTGACAGCACGACATTGACCGACGGCCGACCGTCGGCCTGGTGTGTCAGGGCCCTAAGGACGGTGTGTGTAAGTGGATGTGTTTAAAGTGTTTGTGTTTCACAGGGAGCCCTGGGATCAGACGGAGCACCAGGAGCCAGAGGATCCTCAGTAAGTGGGCCTTCATGAGCCATTTACTGTCTTTTCATGTGAATTCTGATGACATAGTTCAGCGCGTTGGGAGGTTATGAGTTGATTTAACCCCGCAGCATTCCTATTTTCACATGTGCTTTCAGAAGCTTGTTTAAAATTCAGTTATAATTTCAATGGATATAAGTTAATAGAAAAAAATGAATTAAACAAGACATAAGAGTTGTGTAGCTTTTATTTAGAGTTATTTGAAAGACTGTGTGTTGACTGTAAGTTTGCAAATGGATCTTTTACTGAAATGTGAACTGATCGTCTTGTTTATCTGTCGGTACAGCTTTGAGTCTTGCTCTGAAGTCCGTGTGATTCAGTACATCTAAACATAGAGGATCTTTTTCAGTTGGAAGCTTAGATTTACTCGCTAGCCAAAAAAATACTGCGATTTAAATATTTTACTTTAAATCACTTCGGAATTGCAAGTATTACTTTTTACAACAACTATTTGATGAACATTGTTGTGTTTTTGAATGAAACTCCTCAGTTAATACGGCTGGTTGAGTTTACAGCGTTTATCCTTAAAATGACTGTGCAATATTCAGACGTGTGTGTTACGTTTTGAATGAGTTATGCTGCGTTGGAGACAGCTCGTGACAGCTTTGTGGTCACCTTATATTCTAACATGACACTAAAGTAGCACTCCAGTCAGATTTCAACAAATGAAAAGTAGGAAGTTTAGGTTTGGTTTTTGTTGTTGTTGACCAAGTCTTCTCCTCCTTCCCAGGGCTTAGCAGGTGTGCAGGGACCCGTTGGACTTTCAGGTCCGATCGGACCACCCGGTCCCCAGGGAACGACGGGACAGCCAGGGCCCAAGGGCCAGTTGGTACGCATTCTTATCTCATCTAGGTCACCCTGACAAGAGAAAAAGTCAGTTGCCATCCCTTCTAAATGGACACCTGTGTTCACATCCATTACTGAAACAGGAGGTTGAGCTGGAACTTCTCAGGTGGACCTTGTGCTGATTTACACAAACACAACAGTTCCATGACAGAAATGCAATAGAGAAGGTCCATTTCAATAACAGATTATTAGACATGATATGAGGTGCTGTACATCTGTGTTTCTGGGTTAACGGGGTTCATGATGATGATGATGATGATGATGATGGCAGTGGTGATGGTCATGTGATACCTTCTCACAGGGTGACGTTGGTGTACCCGGGTTCAAAGGAGAAGCTGGTATTAAGGGAGAACTGGTGAGATAAAATGGTCCTTGAATGAATAAATCCCTCACTGTAAAAAGACCTTAAAAAATGTTAATTTTGTCTTTAACGATTCTCTAATTGTGTTTTATCTGGAAGAAATGCAGAACACATACATTCAAACACATCTTGCTGTGTTCAACTCGTATTGGTGAAAATATCTTGATGTGTAATTATGTGTAATTGAACAAACATGAATATTTATTTACAGATTATTTTGTGTTGCACATGGGGTTGTGTACTGATAAATTGATTGATTAGATTGCATGATTGATTGATTGAGTAATTGGTGGATTAGTTGGTTAATTAATTGGTGGACTGATTGATGGATTGATTATTGATTCTAGGGTGAGCCCGGTGCCCAGGGTCCATTAGGTCCAATGGGAGAGGAGGGGAAAAGGGGACCGAGAGGTGATTCTGGATCCATCGGTGCCGCCGGATCTCCTGGTGAGGCGGTGAGTCCACTTCATAAGAGACCTCAAATCATCAAGTTAAACCATCTTAATGCACATCAAGCTCAGACTACCACGGATGGACCAGAGACCACACACTGACGTGGCTTCAGCTCAGTGGACATGGACACTGACTCAGTTCCCTCTGCTACGCCACGTAAAAAGAAATGGTTTTTCAGAAGGCCGGCATTCAGTCAGTCGGAATTCCCTTTTCAGTGGCAGTTCACACTTTCAATATTAAATATAGATATTGAATATACCTGAATAATCTCTTTATAGTTCTGTCTCAGTTTTAACTGATGCCAATATATACGTACACATCTCCGCATGTCAGCTTTTCCCAGCCTGCTGAAACACACACACACACACACACATTTACGTATATTTATGTATTATTTCATTATTATATATTACATATTTATTATCATACATAGTTTTACATCACATAAAAGGTGTAGGTGCTGTTGAGGTAGTTTTTATGACTCAGTGTATTGTCTCAGGCAAAGTGAATGTTGACCTGTCCTTTAAAGAGGGAGGTTTATGAACTCGGTCCAGTAAAATACATCCAAACTGTTTATGTGAAATTAAGGCGCATGATTAAACTCTTGTGAGTTTGACCTTTTAGAAATATCTTCGGGTCTGAGCTCAGTACTGTGCCTTGACGTATGATTAAAACAGGAGGTGTCCCCCCTGTGTATTTCTCTGTTTTATTGCTTTACATGTATTTACTGGCCGTTGTCGTGTACTGGACCCTAACTAGCAGTTTGATATGAAGTTAGAGTAAATCAAATGAAGTATTCAAGCAGTTTAATGGTGTTTATTAAATCTTAGGGTGCTCCAGGAAACCGAGGTTTCCCCGGTGCAGATGGTTTACCTGGTCCAAAGGTATGTTTACTTCTTATTAAGTACTTAAGATGGCCGAATATGACTGTTAGGTTTAATGCTGGTAGTGCTGGCGAGGAAGACACAGATGATAACGACAAAGTTGATGCCCTTCCCGATTGTTATTTTGTGTGTTAGAGTCTTCATCATTAACCATCGTGTTGGACATCTGTTTCTGTGAAGTACTGACCGTCTCTTGTCGGGGTGAACAGGGTTTACAGGGTGAAAGAGGGCTGTCTGGGTCGACCGGTGCCAAAGGCTTGGCTGGTGACCCTGGACGCAACGGAGAGCCCGGTTTACCAGGAGCCCGGGTGAGACAGCCACAACAACACATCCCCCTCTCTGTGTTTGTCCTTTTTAGTGTTTACATTAAAGAACAAGCGTGTAAATGTGTGTTTGTCATTTTCCCATCGTTACTCTGCATTTTGTGTAATTTGCATTATCACCGTCTTTACATGCAGCATTTTATTTTCATGCTTCTGCACTGTATCTCGCTAAAGACCTCCTGACACCTCTTAAGACGTCGATTTAATTAAAGCATCTATGGTAGCATTTTGCATCAGCTAAAAAAGTACACTTGAAATGTTCTGTTTTAAAACATCGAAAAATAAATTGCTAATTGAACTTAACCGATAGAGAAACTGCATTTGCATTTTCGTAGACAATGTGGTCAGTTAGAAAACCAGGGAGTAAGTTTTCACGGCCACTGATTGTGCGTCCGTGACATCACCGGTGGACACAATTTTGTCAGCGTTTCAGTGTCATGGCTGCTAGTGGAGCGTTATCCCCGCAACAGCAAATAGAGATCATGTGTTTTATCATGTTTTTCACAGGGTCTGACGGGTCTGATTGGCATGCAAGGGGCAGAGGGAAAACAAGGACCAATGGTAATCAGAAAGTTTTTACTTTCAAAATAAGAGTATCTTTTTGTTTTCCTCTGCTGAGGAAGTAGGACTTATTAGAACCCATTGTTCCTTTTGCATAGACACAGTATGCGTAGCGGGAAAACATGCTTATATTTAAATCGTGTTTTCTTTTTTGTTTTCTTTCTTTCATTTCTTGCTCTGTCTTCCTTTTTTCTTTCACTCTCTCTCCCTCTCGGCCTCTCTAGGGAGGGTCAGGTGAGGATGGGAAACCAGGCCCGGCGGGTTCTACTGGTACAAGAGGTCAAGCTGGACCGATGGGTTTACCTGGACCCAAAGGCTTTTCTGTGAGTGAGCTCCATCTCCTCATCACTGTCATCCCACTCACAGTACCAAGACAAGACAAGATGAAGTTGTTCTGTACTATTTCCCTACAGGGATTAATGAAGTTTATCTGGTCTTATCTGGACTCCATGTGTGTTTAATCTGCATAAAAAACTGTGAAACATGATACAAGCAATTGCACTGTATGTTTCCATGTAAAGTATTTATATGATACATGTATGTATAGATGCCAGCAAATGAATATAAAACAGGTAATTTGTGTTTCATGTTTTCTGTTTTCTGATTTTCAGGGTGATCCTGGAAAAGCTGGCGAGGTCGGGACCGCAGGGCCACCCGGGCCAAGGGTAAGTCATAATCACCGGGGATGCTTAGGGACTACATTTTACTCACCAAGCTACAAAAATATTTAAAATTCCATTCTGTCTTTCAGGGACTTAATGGAAAAGATGGAGAAGGCGGCCCTGCTGGTCCAACAGGCCCAGCTGTAAGAATCTATTTCTGCTACAAATGTGTCCAAATAATATACAGTACTAATATGTTAACAGGTTATTCTGTTAAAAGAATTAGGCTTTACTTTGCTCAGTTACTATTCTGTAAGAAGTGTGATAGAGTAGAATAGACTTTGATACTTAAAACTAATAATACATGGCGTATACTCTATAAATACTTAGATATCCCACCGGTGACATAGACATGACAACCCTATCTCATAATACTTCTGTTTATGCAGTTATGTTCTTCACTCGCATTGATTAGTATTAGTTGTGCTTCTCTCGATTAATTGGTGGATTGATATGGATTTTCTGATTTATTCATTGAACAGTCAACCCTATTGATATTGTTCTTATTTTCCTGCAGGGAACTGCAGGAAAGAGAGGAGAACAGGGACCTCAGGGGCTGAATGGTTTCCAGGTAAATTATTTCTGTGTATGGATGCAGTTCCTCTGTTATCCACAACGTGGAGGATGGCAGAAGCGGGGTGTGTTGGTGCTAGCCGAGATGTGATGGGATGAAAATGAATGATTAGGATTACTTTGCTGATTTGCTTCCACACAATTCATCTTACAGACGTCATAATGGCCGTCTGTATCTCAAAGTTTATCTAAGATTTCCAGTAGCCAGACAAGACTGTTTAAATACAGTTAAAATATTTTCCCTCCCAACAAGGGTATCCAAAGAGACCAGACAAACTTTCTAAGACTCACCAAAATAGTCGTTTTAGTTAATTAGCATATAAATTAGTTTGTTTTTGTGTTTATGATGGATATTATTAATGTGACAGTCTGTATTGTTATTCTATTTTTTTTGTTCAATGATGAATTAGGAAGCATTCATGAATAAGTGCACCCCTTTATTACACTCGATAAATGGTTGATGTATTTATTTCCTTTTATCATCAAATAAAACCTCTCTGGTGTGTTTCAGGGTTTACCTGGGCTGCCAGGCCCACCTGGAGAGTCCGGAAAACCCGGTGATGAGGTACGTCAAACCTTTTCTAGGTTTTCCAAAATGCTTCTCCCAACTCAGGGAAAATTATTCGTTCCCCTTACACAAGGGGCCAGGGAAAAAGTTTCACAACTACGTCATCATCAGTCCTTCAGTAATGAAATGCCAATTTATTTGGTGTTTAGGCGAAAAAAAGGACATTGATGTTATTTACTGTACGTCATTCTCCTTTATTTTGCAGTTAACCTCGGTTCTGTCACCCATTATTGTCAAAAATGTTACTGAACACCAGTCAGAAGCATTAAATGTTAATAGGAGTTCTGGTTTGGTTTTGATCTCCTCAGGGTTTGGCTGGAGAAGGAGGAGCCAACGGTCCAACGGGTCCAAGGGTAAAAAACCAGAAACCTCTTTTTGATAAATAAGATTTTAACTGAAATGTTTTTGGAATAGTAATCGTAATGTGTTTCTAAAAGATCTGCTTACTTTTCCCCCCCTAATATTTTGAAACCATATACTAGCATATGACGTACTAGCATACTGCCCAGCAGTGAGTATACTACTTACTCTAATAGTAACTAATCATATTTTTATCACAACAGTCTTTAGGCTGCAGTAGGCTGAAGTAGAATATCACTTTTCTGAATGACTGTTTGATTCAACTCATAAAACAAACAAACAAAAAAAGTGGGATGTTGCTGTAATTCAGTGATGAAGCCAGCCATGTGCCAGTTTAGAAGTACTGTACAGTTTGTTTTGAGATTTGCGCTGTTAAATATTGTCCAGGCACAGCTGGACAGTGGTTAAGGCATTTTGATGTAAAGCTAGTAATTTCTGCTTCAGTGGAAGATTTGAGGACCTGTTTGAGAACTGTTGCTGTTACTGTAGGGAGAGCGGGGAACTCCAGGAGAGAGAGGTGAAATGGGACCCAACGGACTTCAGGGGCCAAAGGGAAGTCCTGGGACACCGGGACCAGATGGTCCAAAGGTACGGCAGAAACTCTTGTAGCTAGCTGAAAGGACTTTCCACGACAAAAACAAAAGATTATAGGATTATGAAAATGTCTTAAAAATGTAAATATGGGGGTGTCCGGGTGGCGTGGTGATTTATTCCGTGGCCTACCAACACGGAGATCGGATCACTGGTTCGAATCCGCGTGTTGCCTCCGGCTTGGTCGGGTGTCCCCACAGACACAACTGGCCGTGTCTGCGGGTGGGAAGCCAGATGTGAGTATGTGTCCTGGTCACTGCACTAGCACCTCCTCTGGTCAGTCGGGGCACCTGTTGAGGGGGGAGGAGGAACTGGGGGGGGAATAGCGTGATCCTCCCACGTGCTATATACCCCTGGTGAAACTCCTCACTCAGGTGAAAAGAGGCGGCTGGTGACTCCACATGTATCGGAGGAGACTCGGTAGTCTGCAGCCTTCCCCAGATCAGCAGACGGGGTGGAGCAGAGACTGGGACGGCTCAGAAGAGTGGGATAATTGGCCAAGTACAACTGGGGAGAAAAGGGGAGGGGGTCCAAAAAAGAAACCACATTAGGTTCATATATGGTTCATAACCATAGAGATGTTGGAAAGTGACAAAAAAAAGCAAATATGAAAATGTATGCCGTGTACTAAAGTCATGGTCAGCTTAATAACCGATCAGAGATTTCATCCATCAAAGATAATGTGCACATCAGCTTCAATGAATATGTGTGAAACACAACACAACATATAAACACAGTTTTTACCTCTGTTTTATGGCATATCTCAATGCTAAGTCCTTTATAAATTGAAGACATTTTAACACGATTTCAAAGTCACATCAAGAGTCCATATTTTACAGCAGAGTCATTTTTCATTTGTTTTTTAAGTCATGGAAATCAAACAGTTCCTCTGTCTTCAGTTGGGTTCATGAAATTAAGTAAAGCAGTTACTCATTCAGTAAAGCAAACAGGGGAACAGATCTCATGCTCAGCTGGATACAGGAATGGTTTGCTGGAGTCTGTTCTGATCCAGATCTCCACGTGTTCTCTGTCCTGTAGGGTAAATCTGGTGCATCCGGTGGTGTTGGAGAGCCAGGCCCCCCGGGGCTGCAGGGCATGCCTGGAGAGAGGGGCATCCCCGGACCCTCAGGTCCAAAGGGAGATGCAGTAAGTTTCATATTTCACAGTACTACACCTACCATATACAACCTTCACCCTATCTGTAGTTCACTTCCTGCCGATAGGAGAGGGATCTCGGCACTGTGATGTCTGTGTGCCACTGAAATGGTAGAATCCATGTCTTCACCTTAAAAGTGACGTGGAACTGAAATCAAGAATTCCATTATTCTCACATTTTAGATGATGTGAAATTGAAATGATAATTTTGACCTTTAACAAGTTTACAACTGAGGAAAAGCTACGTTTGTATGTCATAATTGTAAATAATAAACATTTTAATCGGTGTGTCATTTGTTTTGATAGTGTGTGTTGTTGCTACCTCTCACCTGACTCATATTCATATTCAATCATATTCAGTTAAACAAAACCAGTGACTCGGAACTGGACGTAGTTTGAAAATATTATGTTCTTTTTCTGTTGCATACTCTTCCAATTAACAATTACTGCATTTACATGAATATCAATATCTCGATGTCTGAGACAGTTAAGTTATACAGTTGCTTCTTGTGAAATTAATGCAATGTGGGTCAAATGTGTGCAGTTTTACATACGCTGTACCGTGACTCGGTAGCTGTCCTGACTTGAAAAACGTATTACTGTGTTAGATACAGTGGTAGCTATCCTTTATGTACTGTGCTGCTGCACTTCCCAGTGATTTATACTCACTGTTTCAGAGTTGGTGATGTTTTGTAACCATGAGATGATTTCACACAAGCAAGAAGGTCCTAGGTTCGAACCCTGGGGTTGTCCAACCTTGGGGGTCATCCCGGGTCATCTTATGTGTGGAGTTTGCATGTTCTCCCTGTGTCTGCGTGGGTTTCCTCCGGGTGCGCCAGTTTCCTGCCACAGTCCAAACACATGTACTAGGTCAGGTGAATCGGCCATATTAAATTGTCCCTAGGTGTGTGTGTGTGTATGTGTGTGTGTGTGTGTGAGCCCTGTGATGGACTGGCGGCCTGTCCAGGATGTCTCCCCCTGCCTGCCACCCAATGACTGCTGGGATAGGCTCCAGTGTCCCTATGACCCTGAGTAGGATAAGCGGTTTGTATAATGGGTGGATGGATGGATGGATTTCAGATCGAGAGACCTGGATGAGAAAAGTTTTTTTTTTTTCACACAGGGTACCATCGGAGAGAACGGACTTGAGGGTAAAGCAGGATCTGATGGTGCACGGGTAAGTCATATCCACACACTGCTAGGAATCATACAGCGCTACTATAGGACTCATACAGTACTACTGTAGGACTCATACAGTACTACTTCATACAGTACTACTACAGGGCTCATACAGTACTACTATAGGAATCGTACCGTACTACTATAGGACTCATACAGTACTACTTCATACAGTACTACTACAGGACTCATACAGTACTACTATAGGGATCATACAGTACTACTATAGGAATCATACAGTACTACTATGGGAATGATACAGTACTACTATAGGAATCATACAGTACTACTTCATACAGTACTACTACAGGACTCATACAGTACTACTATAGGGATCATACAGTACTACTATAGGAATCATACAGTACTACTCTAGGAATCATACAGTACTACTATAGGAATCATACAGTACTACTATAGGGATCATACAGTACTACTATAGGAATCATACAGTACTACTCTAGGAATCATACAGTACTACTATAGGAATCATACAGTACTACTTCATACAGTACTACTACAGGACTCATACAGTACTACTATAGGGATCATACAGTACTACTATAGTGAGCATACAGTACTGCTACAGGAATCATACAGCACTACTGTAGGACTCATACAGTACTACTATAGGGATGGTTTGAAGACAATCGGTGGTAATTGCGAATGACGAGTTATTTTCTTTGTGATGAGCATCAACTATGTAAACGTACTGTAGACATACTGTCTTAAAAGTTGAATCTCATCCTTTCCTCTTAATTAAATTCTCTCTCTAGCTATATTCAGTGAATCACAATGCATGCTTTGTATATTCAGAATACATATCATATTTATTTTATGTTCTATTCAAAAGGGACTGCCTGGTCCTGTTGGACCAGTTGGATCCATCGGACCCAATGGTGAGAAGGTGAGGATGTCTAAACAGGAAGTAGTGGCTGGTTTATCATTAGTACATGCTTCTAAACTCACCGTGTGCCCTGCAGCAGTGCTTTAGATGGTGCTGCGTGTGTCTGAAGGACAAAACATGGGATGACTGGAGGTGCACAATTCTCCGATTTCAGATTAAAACCAACCCATATTATTTCATTGTAATGACCACGGATGTGTAGACTCGCTAGCCCTTGGCTAGCGGGTTGGACCCTTTAGTCGACTGGTTAACGTAGTCGCTCGTGGTGCGAAACATCATGATCGTTACAGTCCTAACCCGGACGCCATTACAATGCTTTTACTTGATCAACTTTTTCCCTTTGTGTCATCCTCCTGTTCCTTTAGATTAGGGGTGGCTAACCATGTGCCATGGAGAGCCATGTGTGTGCAGGTTTTCATTCCAGCTGGACTCCACACCAGGTGATTTCACTGAATAGCAACCTTAAGCCAAAAAAAATGTATCAGTGAAATCACCAGCTGTGGAGCCCGGCTGGAATGAAAACCTGCATACACATGGCTCTCCATGGCACATGGCTAGCCACCGCTGCTTTAGATGAACTCAAACACAGCAAACAATTATCTCCCACCTGTTAAATCACCTGAGAACACTTTATTATACATGCTCATATCCATAATATGTAAACACAGAGACACATTCACCCTCTTTCTTTCTTTCTCTCTGTCTGTCTCTGTCTGTCCGTCTCTCTCTCTCTCTGTCTCTGTCTCTCTCTGTCTCTCTCTCTCTCTCTCTCTCTTATCCCATTGGTAGTATGTTCTCTACTTTTGCTATTACCACTCTCCATTTGTCTCTTGCTCTCTCTTTCTCTCTCTCTCTCTCTCTCTCTCTCTCTCTCTCACTCACACACACACACACACACACACACACACACACACACACACACACCATTTCCGTCGATGTGTTGCCTTGGTTCTTTTTTTATTCACTGTATTTATATTACTTTGAAATATCTGGAGATGACTTTAATAGAAAATATTCAAATACATGAAGGAAGGAAGAAAGGGGAAATTTAAGGTGTGTGTGTATTTCCGTGATTTCAGGGTGAGTCCGGCCCACCGGGACCTCCAGGACGCAGAGGATCCAGAGCGATAGCCGTCAGTAGAGCTTTATTTATTCTACTTGTTGTTTTTGTGGAGTTGAGTAGAGCGATGGTTGAAACGGTTTATATTTCTGTCCTCTTTTTTCTAACAGGGTTCTCCAGGTGAGCCCGGTCCACCTGGTGCTGTCGGTTTCCCAGGACCTCCTGTAAGTCACAGCTGATATCATTATGTATTGATGTTCAACATACACAGGGAAATAAAATTTTCTCATTTCACAGATTTCATATTGATACGAAACCTAATATGACCAGGATGTTGGCTTTGGTCCAGCAGTACATTTTCCCAAACTTTTGTCCAAAGCTAAATATGTGAGATGCCAACAAAAAAGTAAAAGGGCTGATAACAGTATAGGAGATGGGGAAGTACATAGAATAAGAAATACATTTTCACATTACACAAACGTAAGAATACTCACAAGTATTGAATCAAAACGTAAAAAAAAAAAAATCAGCGGAATACCCCTGACCTTGTCTTTTGCTTCTTCCTTAGGGACCTGATGGTCAGTCAGGGGTCAAAGGTGAGGCGGGTGAACAGGGTCAGAAGGGAGAATCAGGAGCACCTGGACCACATGGAGTGGCTGGAATACCTGGCTCTCAGGTACCAAACCCATAACTTCATCTATTATTTTACCCTACCTATTTTATTTATTCATTTATGGGTTTGTTTATTCACTCATGCTAAGTAGGGGTTTATCATAATTTACTGAGAAATATTTGTAAAATATTAACTAGTACATGGGAAATTGTAACTAACTCAGACAATATTACTTGATCCTTGCTATGGACTAACTAACTGCCTGTGTGTGTGTGTGTGCACGCGTGTGCGTGCATGCGTGTGTGTGCGTGCACGTGCATGCATGTGTGTCCAGGGGCCTGTTGGTGTGACTGGACTGAAAGGTGGCAGAGGAACACAGGGGGCAACAGTAAGTTATAATCCTCATTTTAACGAGATCATTTTACATAATCTTCTGTTATATTTACAGCACATTTTTGTCTTTTCTTGTTCTTAGCTTGTAAATTTAGCAAATAAAAGAAAACGAGAATCTGAAACCACATTATTTATTACATTATTATTATTTCTGTTATTCTGATATACAGTTATGTTATGGACTGGGGATAAATAAAATTTGAATTTTAAAATTGTCACTAACCTCACCCTTCTGATTAAACCAGATAATATACATTCTGTTAATATGGTGTAAATCTGGTACTGACATTTCCTGAAACAATGTCTTCTAAATAGGGCTCATCCGGCTTCCCGGGTCTGCCTGGAGGAATCGGGCCCCCTGGCTCTACAGTAAGTACATCTTTTATATTTCAGGTTATTTTATCAAACATGTTTTTCAAAATGGCTGACACAAGCCACACAAAAGACTTTGAATTCAAGAACTAAATGTGGTTTCCCAGGGTTCTGTTGGAGCAGCCGGGTCAATTGGTTCCCCTGGAAAGCCTGGAGTTCCTGGTATTCTAGGGGAGAACGGCGCCACCGGCCGGCATGGAGAGAGGGGACCACCGGGGCCGCCAGGGACTCAAGGAGACAAAGGAGACTCTGGAGAGGACGGACCCGGGGTGAGTGCCTGATCCGGTTCTGTCTTTATAGTTCATCATCTGAAAGTATTAACAAATACAACAACTTCAGCTTATGTTCGTGTTTTATTGGGAGGCAGTTTAGATGGAGCCAAACAGTTCCTGTGAAATTCTGAATTCCTTGATTGAAATACTCTTTAAAAAAATGGAATTTACTGAAATTTGGACATAGTTTACTTCTTTTTTTCTTTTTTTTTGGTTCAGAAATGATGGTCTGAATGATCACATTGCCTGTCTTTATGCAGGAACAATACAAGTATAACAGCATTACAGTAAGAATTGAGAGAAATAAACAAAAAACACAAAAATATGAAAAGAAGCCAGAAATAAAACACACAAAGATAAAACATCATCGTAAGAGACATACAGAGCATCCAGTGTTACTCTGGTTTCTCCTTTAGTCTTATCTCTTCCTCTTTGACAGTTGAGGAAAAGGCTTTCTGCAGTCCTGTTACCTTACATGCACTTCTGGAATGTGGATGAATGAATTGTGAGTTCTTGGTTCATTTCTCGGTCTCTCTGTGCGGCAGGGACCTAACGGACCTCCTGGACCCGCCGGCACACCGGGACAGCGAGGTGTGGTGGGACAACCTGGGCTACGAGGAGAGAGAGGCATGCTGGGACTGCCGGGCCCTGCGGTGTGTATTCCAGCTGACTGTGTTGGCAACTTAGTGTCAAAATCTAACAAACAAAATCTTAATGAAAATCTCCATCAGATCTGTTGTAGTGAAAAGTAAGTCTTTGTGTCCTACATCATGTCAAGACCTGGTTCATATCAGCCAATTTTTTATTGATGAACATTTGATGAATAAATAGCAGAATTTTGCTGCTGTTTCCCATCTACTATCACTGTTGTTTTTTCATATATCAAAGAAAGGTTTTTATGTTCTCCTCTGTCCACCTGTCTCTGGTACAAAATAATCTTCTTCACTTAAATGGCTGAGATTTAATTAAAGTGGTATCATCTATACGCAATAATGGATAAACTTCCATTGCTTCCATAACTGCGTATAATTTGGCCAAGAGGTGAAATATAAAGAGAGAAAAGTAGAGGGCCAAGAACTGAGCCCTGAGGTACACCATATTTAACGCCGGATAATTTTGATGAAATATTACTATGGCATGTTCTCCCCGTATCTGCGTGGGTTTCCTCCAGGTGCTCTGGTTTCCTGCCACAGTCCAAAGACATGTAGGTCAGGTGAATCGGCCGTACTAAAATTGTCCCTAGATATGAATGTGTGTGTGTGTGTGGGCCCTGTGATGGCCTTGCGGCCTGTCTAGGGTGTCTCCCTGCAGTTTGAATATGGATGGATGAATGGATATCATCTGTAACAGTACTTCTCAAAATAGAGAGTTAAATTTACCGACACTGTTTATTGAAAGATATTCTTACTACAGTCCTTATCAGTAGTTTATCAGTTTCCTGTTGGGTAAATGTGGTTATTTTCACCATCTAAATGTTGTTGTTTTTTTCATTTGAAACAGGATTCTTACTAACAGGTTGCATTGGAAGGTACGTTGCTTTGAAGGTGTCTCACATATCTCAAATTTCCCGTCAATATTTTTTTTCCCAGGGTGCACCAGGTAAAGCAGGGGCCTCTGGGGTTCCAGGGTCCAAAGGACCCCCTGGTGGAGTTGGTTTACCAGGTGCCATTGGTCCAAGAGGAGATCCCGGTCCAGAGGTTTGTCTTCACAGCCCTCATTATTAAATTTAAATTTCACTTCTAACATTCAGCCAACTCTTATCCAAAGGGTTTTGTGTAAGTAAAATGAGTACAGCCGCAGAATAAATAAGTAAATTACCAACGGCACCAGCAAATGTTAACATGCATCAAATTTACCATTATTATTACTATTATTAAAAAGATTCTGTTTGCGTTTTATATACTCTCAAGAAAACTTGCTTTTTCAGTTCACTTGGCAGTTAATATTAAAAACTTGTAAAAATTCAAACTATTTACAATTTCATATCCCAGAGATTTTAACAAGCAAATTACCTCGAAAAGTTAGATTTCTCGAGTTGTAGGGCAGCTCAGTGTTTGGTTGGATTCACACATATTCTTCTTTTATCTCCTTATTAACACAGTGTGGTGCCCTAGGGTGACCACCATTGAAGCATCGCCCTCCTCCCACTTTACTTGTAAAAAAAGTGACTTTTACTATGCGTATCTGTTTCCTCTAGAATATTTTCAGCAGCGGTGCTGTTGTGTGATCATGTCCAAAAGATTGCAATGCCGGCCCGTATTCGCGTGCGTCAGAATAGCTTGAAATTTCCGCCTTTTCCCTAAATTTATGTGTACATATTTGACAGAGGGTTTGGAGATGTCCCCACCCCAAAATATTTTGTGTTTCAATTAAAAAAATGAATTTCACATCATTTTGGAGCATTATTATTACCATATCTGTGTACAAAATGTTGGAAAAGCTGGAGCAGATAATAGATAAACAACACCCAAAAAGCTTAAAGACAAAAGAAGTCCACTGGGGACCAACAACAACCATCAGAGCTAACAAAGTCATGGAGTTAATTTTGCTGCTCTCCACATTGATTTTACACTCGTTCACCAAAACAGCCTGGGTGCTGCGTCTTATAGTGGTAGAGAAAACCCTGTAACCCCCATGGCTTTTCCAGCAGCTGGGGAAACAACAGACGAGTCTTTTCTGGGTCTTGAGAAGCTGCAGCATTTATTAACTGACCCACTGCAGCCTAGACTGTCCATTACTGCCAGACTGACGACTTACTGCTGTTTCCTCTACTCTGCTCACTTTCACCATCGCTTTTCTGCCGCTCACGCTCTCGCACTCGCTCAACCACACACATTATGCCCCGCCCTATCCCTTAACATAGAAAATATGACAAATGGGCTGTCCGGGTAGCATAGCAGATATTCTGTTCTACCAACACAGGGATCGCCAGTTCGAATCTCCGTGTTACCGCTGCCTTGGTCGGGCTTCCCTACAGACACAATTGGCTGTGTCTGCAGGTGGGAAGCCGGATGTGGGTATGTGTCCTGATTGCTGCACTAGAGCCTCCTCTGGTCGGGCGGGGTGCCTGTTCAGGGGGGAGGGGGAACTGGGGGAAATAGCATGATCCTCCCACGCGCTACACCCCCCTGGTGAAACTCCTCACTGTCAGGTGAAAAGAAGCGGCTGGTGACTCCACATGTATGGGAGGAGACATGTGGTAGTCTGCAGCCCTCCCCGGATCAGCAGGGGGGGTGGAGCAGCGACCAGGATGGCTCGGAAGAGTGGGGTACTTGGCCAAGTACTTGGGGAGAAAAAGGGGGAAAAAGCCACCAAAAAAGAAAAAGAATGTGACAAACTATTTTAGAAGTCTATTTGTTGCCTTAATCATTTGCCCCCCCCCCCCCCCCCACCCGATGCTGTATATGGATCACCCTGTCCAGCTCTGGACTGCTCAGTGTCTCTCTGCTTTTAGTGTCTTTTGAAGAGAGGTTCATTTTTGTGAATCTAACTCATTGGCCTTCATCATGAAATTGTGGAAAAATAAGAGCTGAACCAACTAAACACAGACTCATGCTGTCCTCACTCAGTGTCTGTCCTCACTCAGTGTCTGTCCTCACTCAGTGTCTGTCCTCACTCAGTGTCTGTCTCCTCCTCCAGGGTCTAGCTGGAGCAGAGGGGTCTGCTGGCAAAGACGGTCTTGTAGGAACCCGGGTAAGACCACCTTCATGACAGTCATCACATACAATGTGTGTGTGTGTGTGTGTGTGTGTGTGTGTGTGTGTGTGTGTGTGTGTGTGTGTGTGTGTGTGTGTGTGTGTGTGTGTGTGTGTGTGTGTGTGTGTGTGGCTGTCACATTACTCTCATGGCTGATCAAGCTGAAAATCAGCTGATTCTGATCACCAACCGATCGATCGATGCGTCTCTAATCTTGACCACATATAAGTGTATGTTTGTTTTTGTGTGTATGTATTTGCATAAGCACAATTTTCTGGACAACACTGATGTGTATGCATGCTTTTACACAGTAACTCCTGATATGTGCATGTGTGTGTGTGTGTGTGTGTGTGTCTCTAGGGAAACAGAGGGGATTCTGGTCCAGAGGGTCTGGCTGGTGCTGCAGGGTCTCCTGGACCAGAAGGTTCAGTTGGCCTTACAGGTGGACTGGGTGCGAGAGGAGACAATGTAAGCTAATCTGAAGTGTAATGGTAATAGTTTTGTGTACTCGGCTGCACCACACGTGACCTGACTGAACTGACAAGTCATGTGCTGAGGAGATGCTCACAACAAAATGCTGCACAGTGACTGCAGGAAGATCCTGTCATGAAAACATGTAAAATATTTCAGCTTGCTTTGTTTCTGTTATTTCCTCATGTTCATGTGTGTGTGTTGTTTTGTGTTTAGGGGGCCAAGGGTCCTTCCGGACCGCAGGGTCAACCCGGAGTTCGAGGCAAAGTGGTGAGGAGGATATAATGAAGTGTTACACCTCGCCGGAGCTCAGAAGCATCATTTTTATAGACGACATCTTTGAACTAATTTCATTAACAATTAGCATGACGGCAATCTTTAATTATTCCCGGTGATCGAATTCTAGGGACCCCAGGGGCCACTTGGAGATAAAGGAGCCCAAGGAGACCAAGGAGAACGGGGTCAGAAAGGTCACAGAGGCTTCACTGGACTCCACGGACTACCGGGGACAACTGTAAGTAAAACCACAATTTATTTTGCTTTTTACCAAAAAGTTAATTAAAAGTTCTCAGACAACTAAAGCTGATGTTCTTCCTGTGTAGGGCACCACAGGAGAGATGGGAGCGCCGGGTATTGTTGGACCATCTGGGCAGAGAGTAAGTGGACATGAGGCAAAGAAATGCCAAGTTATGAGAGCTCTTATCATCATAAAGTTTATGATAAGGATGGATTTGCTTTCATGACAACACAGGTTTAGATAAAACCAGCGTCATGATGTGTCCTGTTGGTGAGTTCTGCTGCCACTCCTGACAGCAGAACTCCTAAAGGGAAAGTCCACCAATCCCCCCCCCCCCAACCTTCTCTCTGTCTATCTGTGACAGAGATAGCACACGAAAAGCACCTGCAGTGGTTCTGGATCATTCCTGCTTCTCTGGAGGACAGATTTCTCTCCAGCCTCCAAGTGACGTGTCATGACGTCAGTTGGCAGACAGGAAAAACTAAGTAGAGCCCAGCAGGGTTTCTAACACTCTAATCTACTGCAAAGATGGCGCTAAAAAAACCCCATCCTGGTTTTCTCAGCCAAGCCATGTTTCTGGTGGTGGAAATTATGTCCCACAACACCAGCCTGCAGCAATGCATTCTGGGACATGTAGGAGAGACTGGGAGCAGGACAACGCTGACGTCTCTGTCAGTACAGCACACTGAGGACTTTATTGCTTCAGTCCACCACATTACCCATCACTACTGACTGCATGTACCCTTTAAATAAAAAACCAAAGACATTTCTGCAGTAGCTTAAAGTAAAAGTCGAGTCAGTCAAGACACTACGGAATAAAGAGGGACGGGGGAAAAAAAACTCAGTATTTCTACTGTCACCCCAGAAAACATCTCCAGTGATATCAAAAAGTAATTCTTCAGTAAACCCTCCTGTACTTTTCTGTCGGCTGGTGTTGACGTCTTGGTGTTGTCTAAGGTGTACACACGAGAGGATCATTTAGCTTGCACCACATTAGTGATTCAAAACCGCTGATTTCAATTTCAGTCTTCCAGCTTTCCAAATGCTTGTTGAGAATTCAGTTGACATTCATTTTAATTGCTGTCTGCTAACTCTACAGGGCCCTCCAGGAGTGGTGGGACCGAGTGGGATGGAGGGGAATATTGGACACCTGGGACCGATGGGCCCACCGGGAAGTAGAGGAAGCAGCGGAGACATTGGACCAGAGGTGAGACCATTACACCAGCCACTGAATGCCATGAAGGCAGACGCGGTGAACTTTACTCTTAGAAAAGGTAAATGTGGGGCGTCCGGGGAGCGTAGCGGTCCATTCTGTTGCCTACCAACACGGGGATTGCTGGTTCAAATCCCCGTGTTACCTCCAGCTTGGTCGGGCATCCCTACAGAAACAATTAGCCGTGACTGTAGGTGGGATGCCAGATGTGGGTATGTGTCCTGGTCGCTGCACTAGCGCCTCCGCTGGTCGGTAGGGGCACCTGTTCAGGGGGGAGGGGGAACTGGGGGGAATAGCGTGATCCTCCCACGCGCTACACCCCCCTGGTGAAACTCCTCACTGTCAGGTGAAAAGAAGCAGCTGGTGACTCCACATGTATGGGAGGAGGCATGTGGTAGTCTGCAGCCCTCCCCGGATCAGCGGAGGGGGTGGAGCAGCGACCGGGACGGCTCGGCAGAGTGGGGTAATTGGCCGGATACAACTGGGGAGAAAAAGGGAGAACCCCCCCCCCAAAAAAAAAGAAAAAGCTAAATGTGATAACGCTACATTATACAGCTGTGTGTCACATTGCTATTCATATTTTCGCATACAATGCAGCCTATCGGCAAACCAGGAAGTGAGTTTTCACATCTGTGGATTATCCAGCAGTGATGCCACCAGCGGACAGGTTTAACAGCGTTTCAGAGACACAGAAGACTGCTCAGTGTTGCCGTCCCCACAGCAGACCTATAGAGATGATGTGTGGCTAACATTGCTTGAATACCTTCAGTCTCACAAGGAACTCTGATCTTCAGTTGACTCCAGAAAATCCACTTACGGGCAGGGATCCAAGGACTTGCTCAAGAGCACTTCAGCTTTCGGTGGTTTGAATCCGAGTGGGCCGAGTCAGAGCACATTCTGACCAATAGGCAGCAAAGACACGGCAAATACATATTCAAAAGATTGCTTTTTCTAATTTACTAAAATGATTTTATTCTTGGATTGTGTTCTCTCTCTGCCTCTCTCTGTCTGTGTGTATATATATATAATATAAATATTTGTTCTGTGTATGAAGAATTTCATTATTTTATATTTTATGGAGTGTTTTGCAATTCTATCTTTTAAGAGTGCTTTGTAAATGAAATGAGGTTTTACTTTAATACGCAACATAATAAGGGATAATGGAGATAATGAAAGATAATGGAGAGAGACAGGAAGCAGTTTGGCGAGCCGATCACATGTGAGCAGACGTCTGTTGTCCTCTTGTCTTTGCTAGGGTCCACCCGGGGAACCAGGCCCCCCGGGCCTTCCAGGACCTCCAGGGCCACCCACCGCAGCCATGGAGGATCTCTATGGCGTCCCCTTCGATTACGACGGCAAAGACATCTCTCCAGATGAGGCGGAGCCCCCACCTCCTCCCGAGTTCAACGATGACGAGGCCCGTCCCAACAACTCCTCAGACATCCTGCGCACCGACAGCGGCGTCCACGCCACGCTGAAGAGCCTGAGCGGACGCCTGCAAGACCTCCGCAACCCCGACGGCAGCCGGACCAACCCAGCCAGAACCTGCCAGGACATCCGGCAGTGTTACCCTCTGAAAAAGAGTGGTGGGTGCCTCATCTACCCTCTTTTTTGTTTGGACTTCAGTTCTTTCTGTTGCTTCCACTACATTTCAACAAGATACTGGCTGTTATACACCAGGAACATAACCAAGATATCTGTATTATGACATAACTTTTATTTTTTTCTGCTGGATAAAGATTTGTGTGTATTTTGTATTCATAATTTTTTGCCTCAGGCGAGTACTGGATCGATCCAAACCAGGGAAGTGTGAAGGATGCCGTCAGGGTCTTCTGTAACATGGAGACTGGTGAAACCTGCATCTCCGCTCATCCGGCCAACATCCCGCGCAAAACCTGGTGGACCAAAACCGCACCCAGCGCCAACAAACCCGTTTGGTTTGGAGCCGATATGAACAGGGGAACTAAAGTAAGCCGGCAATGGTTTATATGCAAAGAATCTTCAGTATGCGCCCGAGTGGCATGGCGGTCTATTCTGTTGGCTACCAACATAGAGATCGCCGGTTTGAATCTCCGTGTTACTTCCGGCTTGGTCGGGTGTCCCTACAGACACAATCGGCCGTGTCTGTGGGTGGGAAGCCGGATGTGGGTATATGTCCTGGTTGCTGCACTAGCGCCTCCTCTGGTCGGTCGGGGTGCCTTTTCAGGGGGGAGGGGGAACTGGGGGGGGGGGATACGTCCCCCTGGTGAAACTCCTCACTGTCAGGTGAAAAGAAGCGGCTGGTGACTCCACATGTATTGGAGGAGACATGTGGTAGTCTGCAGCCCTCCCCGGATCAGCAGAGGGGGTGGAGCAGCGACCGGGACGGCTCGGAAGAGGTGGGGGGTAATTGGATAGGTACAATTGGGGAGAAAAAGTGGGGGGGGGGGTCCAAATGGAAGTCAAATGGAAAATCTATAAAAAAAAATTATGTGTAAAACCAAAACAAACAAAAGCTTTTTGAGCAGTCTGTCTGTTAACTGTGTGGATTATTTACAATGTACTTTACCCAGACGCCATCATCTCGTCCCTCCCAGTCAGAAACATTTCTGTCGTTCACCAGTAAATACTTCTGCTCTTCCTGTTCCAGTTTGGATATGGAGACCAGGAGGAGCAGCCCAACGCGGTGGCGGTTCAGATGAAGCTCCTGCGGGTTCTGTCAAAGGAGGCGCACCAGAGCATCACCTACCACTGTCGCAACAGCGCCGCGTACAAAGACGAGACCGGCCTGAAGAACGCGCTGGTCCTGAAGGGCTCCAACGGGCAGGACATCCGAGCGCAGGGCAACAGCCGTCTCAAATACACCGTGGTGGAGGACAGCTGCTCGGTAAGACCCGGACTCACTGTCCGCGAGACAAACATATTGTGAGACGTTTAATGTTTTATTCATCACCTGTAGTTCAAAACGAGTGAAAGGAACATACGGAACATATTTCCATTACCAGTGATCACCAGTTTTCCCAAATCTCACTCTGGTCTATTGACCTGTGACCCTGGCTATGGTTGTCCATCAGCTTAAATCTGTCATTGAAACCATCTCTGTTTAATCATGCTACGCTATGCAAGTCTGGAGCAGTAGTAGTGCTTGTTTGCCGCAAGCAGCATTTCTGCAGGGACATATGCAGTAGAAACAAAGGCTTGATAATAAAACACCCATTTATTATCTACCACCACGTACTAACCTGTCGTCCACTACTGAAGACACCCGAGCGCTGGTCCTTCCTCAGTGCATAAGAGGCCTCACTGTTTGTCACTGACAAAACGGTGACACCAAACGTTGACTTGAAATGCGACAAGCCTGCAGAAGTTCTAGCAGTTAAACTTCTTGTTCCAATGACTTCCCGTTGGTTTCTGCATAAATTCATGCATTAACTCATACTGATAAATGACAAAAAATGAAAAAAAAAATGACAAAAAAAACCAGATGCTTTGGTGTCAAGCCTGAATGCCGCTGCAGAAGTTGCGCTCATAGCAAACAAGTGCCGCTACTGTGCCAAATGTACATGGTGTAGCTTTACCAGCTGTAAGCTAGTTTGGAGCAGCATGATGGCTGGCCATCATTTTGGTGTTCTTAATAATCGCTGCAGCTCAGGTTGTTTCTCTCCTGACTGAAATACATTGGTTTCTGTTTATTTGCTCAGAAATCAAATGGCGAATGGGGAAGGGCAGTGTTTGAGTACAGGACTCAGACGACGGCCAGGCTGCCCATCGTGGATTTGGCTACAATGGACGTTGGAAACTCGGACCAGGAGTTTGGTGTGGATATTGGACCAGTGTGCTTCTCCTAACGCCCCCGTTTTCCTCTTCCCCCATGAAAGATGGACAGAAGTGGCCCTTCTCAGACTGATAACATCATTGGGCAACATTATCAGGTCTATACAGTAGATTGGGGATTACTGACTCCACATTATCTTATGATTTAAAACTAAATTTCACTGAATGGAGTTCCAGTCCATGTAACATCCTGTGAAGGGCGCCATGTTGTGAATGATGTCATCTGGAAGCTGTTGGGAGATGGGACAGTGCTACCTCTGCCAGGTTCATTTAGTTTCAGAAACATCATAACAGACGTATTTGGTTCCAGTTAGATTGGTTGGAAGGAAGTAACAGAGAGTAGGAATATGACTGTGTCTCTGTTTATGATTGTAAGATATTTGTGCCGCCCATTCTCCACAAACGACCACGTCTCCCACAGAGTGAGTTTGTATTTCCATCTTCTTCATCCTCCCAGTCTGTATAAGAGCCACATAAGCAGCCTGACGCTGGAGTAGTTCATCCACCTTGTCTGAAAATCTGACAAATGCTCTGTGGGGTAGTGCATGTACGTCATCCAGAGTTCTGCAGGAGGTCGACCGGGGGGAGAGCTGGACAAAGTGAGAAGGTGAACCATCAAAAATAGCATTTTAGAATTAAACAACGGCCGACTCTTTCAAAAAATGGCTCGAGTCTCATCAGCAGTCGCATAAAATATGATGAGAGACATGTTCATACATTAGCTAGTGTCCATTAAAAAGATTCAAGCTTTTCTATTTTTGTTTCAGTTTTTTGTGGGTGCTGGCCTTGTTTTGTAGTGGTTGTCCTCGTTGGACAGGAGTTAATACGGCGACGGGTGTACTTTATGAATATTATATAGGTTAAAAAAACAGAATGATCAACATGCTTGAACCTAAATTATTAAGTGCTGTGCAAAAACTCATTTAATCTTTCCACAAAACACTTTTCTCTTAGATTTCCTTTTGAGACTTGTTAAAGCGTAAACTGTAAATGCAACACATAACTGTACATTGCCAATTATTTGTTGATGTGTTTCTGTTTGATTACTGATGTGAGAATAAACGGATGTCTTCCTTTTACACCGACTCTTAAGTCTGTTCCCAAGAAAACCTTCAGAGAAAGACGGCGCGCAACCCAGAATATCTGCTGACGCCACGTTCGGATGAAAAACCAACCCGTTTAGCCTCCAGAGAGAACGCAGGGGGGAATTACTGAGCCGTGAAGTTATTTTATTCTGTTATCTGACAGAAAGTGAATGGCAAAATCTTGCCTTGGAACAATCGCGTCATGTTTCTTCAACCCAAAAGGTAAACAGACGGAGAGTTTGAACACACAGACCAACTGGAAAAGTGTGTTTGGGGTCAGGGTCCCCTTTAAAGAGACTCCCATCATCTCCAGTGGACTGTTGTGGTTTAACTGGGAAACTCCCAGCTCTTACTGCGTTCACTTTTTAAAGGCGAAGCATTCACATTCACTTAAAAATGTGAATGCCAGTTAAGAGTCAATTGAAAAAAGCATTAATTATCAGCCGATCTGTGGATACGTTGCGCTGCACGTAATCACAAGTCATTAATTAAGTTTTTATTTCATAATTATTGGTTATGATAAGCAACATAGGTGAACGAGCTTTCGTATCTTGCAGTATGGTATTCTTACCTCTAGGGGGAGACAACATACTACACCATAGTCAAGTCCATTTTATTTGTATAGCCCAATATCACAAATTACTATACTATACCATACTATGCTATATACTGTGTGCTACTCTGTTTTTATCCAGAGTGCACTACTGCAGTACTCTACATAATGACAGCACTGACTTTTTGTCATCAGTTGACCAAATGAAAATGTAACCCCATCCTCTTTTCCTCGTACAAGACAATTCAACACAAGCACAAGTGAAGACGCACGATTGGTCTGCAGATGAAGAGAGGTGGTCGTTACAGTCTGAGAGAAGAAACAGACCCAAGCTGGCTGTTTTCCCTCGACTGTTTACTGTTGCACTTTAACTACATGAGGGTGTGTGAGCCAGTGAAAGAGAGAGAAAGCAAGAGGGGGCAGGGGGGGCAGAGAGAGAGAGAGAGAGAGAGGCCGAGAGGGGGGAGGAGAGAGAGGGGGGCAGAAAGAGAGAGAGAGACAGACAAGGGCAGATAGAGAGGCAGAGAGTGGGAGAGAGAGAAAGGGGGGCAGAGAGACAGAGATCGAGAGAGGGGGGCAGAGAGGGAGAAAGAGAGAGAGAAAGACAAGGGCAGATAGAGAGAGAGAGAGAGGGGCCATCCTTACAGGAAGAAAAAGAGGCAAAGTTCAGGCAGCACATGTTGGCCGGAGGACCCCTCCTCTCCTCCATCGCCGTGGTGAAAGACACGACACTCTCTCCGCTTCCTGCCATCAGGCTTAGAGCCACATCTGTTGAGGTGGTCATTTTTAGACGGAGCTGCTATTTTCATTTTGGTAGAGAGAGAGAACTGTGTGTGTATGTTGGGGGATTTTACAGAGCGAGCAAAAACAAACAGCACATGGCGATGGTGAAAACAGGTTTATTGTCCACGGGGTTGTTGATGTGGACCGTACACCCGTTTTAATGCTGTTCTCTTTGTTCGTTCTACCTCTTAGCCTACGAGGAAGGTTCTCTGAGCTTGTGTGCTCCGATATCCTCAGACACCTCCATTTCCAGACTTTCAAGGCCTGCAGCTGCACAGAACAACCACAGCCGGGCCATCTGTAGTTTAAATACCTTGCTCATGGGCACCCGGGTGTGGGTTTGGGCTCCACACAGATGGTTTCTCTGTCATACTTTAGGGGGAGCAGCTCTTGTGCAAATTGCAATGCAATGAAAGACAATTAAATTTCAAGACACGTGGACATAGAAGGGAGGGTAGAAATACTAAGAACAATGAACTGAAAAAAAACACCCATCATAAATTTGTAAAAAAAAAAAAAAGATAAATGAAGGCTCTGAGTGAAAGATTCACAGAATCAGGACTTTGCTGTTGGCTTCAATTAGCCTCCGGTCCGCTCATCTGAGAAGGGAAGCGGTCATTTCATGTTTCCTGAGGAAATAAAGAACCTTGTGGCTAAATTTTCTTATTAGGCGTGTGTGTGTGTGTGTGTGTGTGTGTGTGTGTGTTTTGGGGGGGGATTTGCATTGCAGGTTAGTGTCCATGCACACTTTAGCTTGACCCCATTGTGTGTTAATTGTCATACCTGCTTCATGTCCCCTGGACACAAAACCCCTCTACAGCAGGATCCGAGCAGGCCCGTCCCCTGGACACAAAACCCCTCTACAGCAGGACCCAGCAGGCCCGTCTCCTGGACACACAACCCCTCCAGCAGGACCCCAGCAGGCCCGCCCCCTGGACACAAAACTGGTGTTACGTGAGGAAGACGTGCAGGAGACGTCCCAGCTGCTCCCAGTCCAACATGCAAACAAAGCAAAGCTGGAAGATGTTCTGGCTGCAAGCTCTGTTCACACACAGAAAGACAAGATGAGCTGTGAGGAGACAGTAAGAAAGACATGGTGTGTGTGTGTGTGTGTGTGTGTGTGTGTGTGTGTGTGTGTGTGTGTGTGTGTGTGTGTGTGTGTGTGTGTGTGTGTGCGTTCTTGCCTCGAGGACCACACTTAAACAAAAGCACACAACTGTGTTTTCTCACTGGTACATCCCCAGCATGTTCATTTCTACAGATAGTGAACATTTCCGCTTTCGGTGTGGGAAAATGGCTGCGCGAATTCGCGTTTGCAGCGGCCTCACCCGGTACCGTCCATGCAGTGTCTTTGCCCACGTCTGCGTCTAATACCCGGATCAGACTACACGATATTCTTTGTCTTTAACGACGGCACCATGTCGTGGCCGCCAGACTGGCCACACTACAAGTACGATCCCGACCCGTCACCGCATGCTGCCGGTACACGTCATCTGCTGTCGTCACGACCGCACGCGAGCTCATAGGTCGTCGGGGAGGCGGGTCAAGAAGTGTCGATCACGGAAGAAGCGCCGTGTGACGCTGGCGGGCTTGTGCTCGGGAAAGAAAAAGAAAACAAAGAAAAAGCGACCGTGGACCCGTCCGTGGGTGTCCCGAAGAGGAAAACATGGGTTGTCTGTCCTTCAAAGAGAATCTGAGGTAACGAATGTGTCCGTGTCAAGAAAAGTAGCCTAATTAGCCTAGCTAACGTTAGCTTCGCGGTGTGTAAACAGAAGGTCCCCGGAATGATTGGGTTTTGGGAATTGAATAACGGCACTCTGGTAAAGGAAGATACGAAGACACGTTTTAACGCCAGAGAGCATTCGGTTATCCTATTGGTCAGCGTCAGGAACACGTCTTTGAGCGTCAGTCAGGGGTGTCAAACTAGTCGGGAAATGCCAAACAATTCTGACCCGTTAGAGTTGTGGAGTCGGGGTCGTGGGGCGTCTGACGCTGGTCTTGGATTATGTCACACAACAGAGCATTTGTCGTTCCCGACGTTCATATTCGGGCCCGACACTGAATGATGGTCGGCAGCGACGCAATCGGGCCAAAATCGGCCTGAATTCGTGTAGTTTTGTCTTCGTTTGGTGGCTGGGCAGGCTAAGCTAACTGCTAGCCCACGCAGGCAGACAGGCGGTTCGGCTAACACCGAGGGCGGTCCTGCAGCGGCCTCACCTGGCGTTCACTGTGGTTCTTTTTAATGTCGTCGTGTGGCGTGCAGGGAGGTGTGTCGAGCATGTCTGGCTGGGAGAGCTGGAGCTGGATCGGCTGGCTGGGAGAGCGCGGTCTGCTTCGCCCGGTGGGCCCGGGGACCACGGCCCCTGCCTGGAGCTGCGCCCGAGGAGGAAACGCCGATGGCGGTCTGACAGGACGCGGAAGTGGGGCAGGCTAAGCTAACTGCTAACCCATTCCGATAGTTTGGATATATGTGCTAGTTTGGATGTGTGTTTTAGTTTGTGTATGTGTGTTCTTGTAGTTTTTTGGATATTTTTGTCTTTGTGTTGTACTGCTGTGGGCTGGGGGAAACGGCATTTCGTTTCATCATGATCATGAAATGAAATGACAGCGTTCCTGATCCTGATATACGTAAATATGTGACGTCATGGTATCTCTGCTTATAATAAACACCATATTTCTGCCTCAGCAGCTCTGAAACAGCCCCCTGTTTCATCTCAAGGCTCAAATCAGCACCTTCTCCATTGAACAGGCGCTGCCTAGCCTGGGACATTTGTTGTGCTGCAGTTTGATGTTTTTGGTTTATTTTATTTTTTGCTGTTGACGTCAGTAAGATATAAGTCACTTAATCTTCTGGACTGGGGATGAAATGAAATGATGCTACCGGTGGGAAAAGACCCCAAACTCAAACACACTCATTTAAACACACACACAATCATAAAAACACATCTGAGTTTTCACGTGTGATGCTCTGACTGTCACACACCTAATTATGAGAATACATATGAACCCCGCGCGCACACACACTGACATACACACACATATCATATATGAACCCCTGCCCACACACACACACACACACAGCCGCCCCTGCCTCGTAGTTTGGGGTCGTGATGGAGCGCGGGAGGAAACAGGCCGCTCTAACATCCACCTTTTCCCAGATCCTGGGCGGAGCTTCTGTTCGGTGGAAGGCAGAGAGAACAATGGCCGGAAATGAGGAGAGGAGCGAGCCACTTCCTGTTGGCTGGGTCGTCGTGGCGAAGACGAGATGGCGGACACGCCCAGCAGTCAAGTGGACACTGGCTCGGTGTGAGAGGAACCAGGCCCTTCACAAACCACACAACCATCTCATTGTTTTATGCGTTTTATGAAGCGTTTTGATCCAAACTGACACGTCCGGCGTTTGTGAAAAACTGACATCTGTTTTTACAAAATGAATGATGGGACAAACTTTAAACATACGATAGATAGGCTAGCTTTAGAGGATGCCAGCTGGCCAGTGGTTATGGATTACAACGAATACCTGCTCCGCCATTATCGACATTATCATTATGAAGCCCTGACAGACGAGCATGCCGGTATTTTCTCCACATCAAGTGTGTTTTGTGAGATGTGCTGTGGGTGACCGGACCGAGCCGGAGCACCGAGCAGTGACGTCATCCTGCGGTGGGAGTCGCCGGGCTAATTTATGACCCCGTGTCGGCAAGGCGGGGCTGTCTGAACGAACCGGCGAGCGGCAGCTTTCCTGCGGTCCCACCCAGACCTGGGTCACATCCACACGGCCGGGCCACATTGCCCTAACCCCTCTCCGGCCTCCACACCCCGAGAGCTGAGAGCCGAGAGCCGGCCAGCAGCTCATTCCTTTGTTGTCTCTGGAGAGCAGACATCCCCGTGCTGGGCCGGCCACACCATGCTGTATTTACCAGATGTGGTTTAATGGCGCTTTAACTGTGTGTGTGTGTGTGTTTGTGTGTGTGTGTGTGTGTGTGTGTTTAACAGAATGTGTACGTGTTTCCCAGTGTGCGTGTGCACCCGTGTGTGTGGATGTGTGTTGGTGTGCGTGTCTGAATAGCTTTGCACATGTGTTTGTGTTGTGTGATACAAAAGGAGGGGGGGTTGTGGGAAGTTAACACAACACTTAACAGAAGGCAGTTCTTCACCTGAATGACTGGAAAACACTCCAGTCCTGAGGTCTTCACACTTTCCTCCTGTCCGTCAAAGAACTGATTTTAAAACTCTGCTCCTGGTTTATAAAGCACTGAATGGTTTAGGGCCAAATACTATAATGAATTTGGGGAGCAGCTGGGAACCGCCGCAGCCAGGACGTGAACCCGGGTGTCCTGCACCACGGGCGACTACGTTAACCAGTTGATTAAAGGGTCTGACCCATTAGCCAAGGGCTAGCGAGTCTCGTCATCCGTGGTTGTTACATTACATTTCTGATCTTCTACACTATGGACCATCCAGACCTCTCAGATGGTCTGCGACAGGTCTGCTTTCTGTCCCAAGTCCATGCTAAACATGGAGAGACAGCTTTCAGTTTTTATGCACCACATATCTGCAGTGGTGGAATGTAACTAAGTACGTTTATTGAAGTACTGCACTTAAGTACGATTTTGAGGTACTTGTACTTGAGTATTTCCATTTTATCCTACTTTATACTTTGCATTACATTACATTTCAGAAAGGAAATATTGTACTTCATAGTATTCCACTACATTTATTTGACAGCCTTAGTTACTAGTTACTTTGCAGATTTAGATTATTAATTATTATAAATTATGATATATTTTTAAAGGCTAAGCTACCCAGCAGTATATAAAGTAATTAAAATTAGCTCCACCTTTACCAGCTGCAACATTAACGTGATGAACAAGTTATCCATCCATCATCCAAACTGCTTATCCTGCTCTCAGGGTGGCGGGGATGCTGGAGCCTATCCCAGCAGTCACTGGGTGGCAGGCGGGGAGACACCCTGGACAGGCCACCAGGCCATCACAGGGCTGCATCAATAAAGTCCAATAATATTCTGAAATTGGACATTCTGCACAATGAGTACTTTTACTTTTGCTACCTCAAGTATATTTTCATGCTAATACTTTTGTACTTTTACTTAGGTAATATTTTGAATGCGGGACTTGTACTTGTAATCAAGTATTTTTACACTGTGGCATTGCTACTTGAGTAAAAGTAGCAATCCCTCTGGTGTTGTATGTAAAGCAGTTTGAATGGCTGCTGCTGGACATTGGTGTGGCTTCTTCCTCCTCCCGCATGTATATCCAGATCATGAAAGACAAACAGTGAAAGTGAATGAGAATCCTTTTCGTTCCTGCGTATTTGCTGCTCAGGTGCTTTTGAGCAAGGCACCCAACCATCACTTAATAACCATCAGATTCAACCTTCCTGGGTGAAATAAAAAAAACAAAACAATTTAAATCTGCATCTTCAAAACATGAGATTACTCAATTCCCGTCATCTTTGCAGATGACACATGTAATCCCATCACTGCCCTGCCTTCATTATCTGCGGTTCCTCCATCCGGCCCACCGGAAGGAGGAACCGCAGGAGGAACGCGCCTCTCGTTACTCCTCAGATAATTGAGGAATTCGCCGCTTGACAGAAATGCCACAGACGACTCTGCCAGCAAGATAATCGCCGGCCGTGACGTCACCGCCATGACAGGAAGCGTTTAAAGAAAATGTTTGTGGCGTGGAGCCGAGATGCTTTCTTCAGACAAACATATCTGTGGATGAAGCCAGTGCGCCATCATTCTCGTTTTTGGATGAGGTTTTAAAAATGTGGGAATACACACACACACGCACGCACGCACACACACACAGAGGATCATATAGTTGACCCATGAGATTGATTTGGCATTCTTCATAGTAAGAACTGCCAGTATAAAGGGATCACAACAACCACAAACACATTCACACCAGTCAGAATGCCGGAATTGCTCTTCAGCACTCATCGTAAAATCAATATTGATCTGTTAAAATGAGCCTCACACCTCCGCTGTCCCAGAAATGCATCCTCTCTCATGCCTCTCCCATTTGCATCAACCACTCTCCTTTGTTCTTTCTTTGCTTCTTTGTTTTCCAAGTATTTATCTTTTCTGTGGTCATTCTAGTGTAACGGGGATGTGGTCAGGGCCCTGCAGCTTTGACCTTAGACCTCCTTACTATTGTAACGATCATGGATGAATAGACTCGCTGGCCCTTTGCTAACGGGTCGGACCCTTTAGTTGGCTGGTTAGCGTGGTCGTCTGTGGTGCGAGTGACCCAGGTTCGCGTCTCGACTGCAGCGGTTCCTGGCTGCCCCCCGAAGTCACTACACTGCCTGAGTGATTCAGGATTTGAAAAGCTTCTGTCCCAGTCTCTGGGCGGTGATACTGTACGCTGTGGCTTCGTGGATCACACCGTGTCTGTCCTGTTTATTTAATCATGACTAAACTTTGACTATTACTAACCTTTCACAAATGTCTGAGTATTAACTACCCTCAAATTTCCACTTCATTTTGCGGTTAAACCAGTATGAAGGCAGGTTGCTGATCATCATCATCACTCAGCCGGTGTCCCCATTAACAGCAAGCTGTCCTTGAGCAAGGCACTGACTTGTTGCACCCGAGTGTGAGTAAACTACAGGTATGGGGCTTGCAGAAGGCAAGCCAGTAAACAAGTGTTAGTCATGAGACCTGCAGGAAGTGTTTGCTACCAGCGTGCCACAGCAGACGGATCAAGAGTTCAATGGCGATGTATTCTTGGAAACAGGAAGCCGGCCTTCAGCTCGACCACCGGCTCTATTTCCACTGGGCCAAATGAAGGAAGACGGATTGCTTGATGCTATTCTCTGTTGGGGATGGCTGGGGGAAAAAAAACCCAAAAACCAAGCTACATGGCCACTGACGCCGTGTTGGTGTTACTGTAAGAGTCCAGGGCATTTGGCTCATGTGACCAGTTGGTTTGTTTTGCTGAAATTGAAACGATGTGGCGGTATACTGATCACTGTAATGCTAATGCTAACGCTAATTCATCCTCCTGACACTTAGTCCAAGTTTGAACCATGTATAGCTCATATGTTGCAATAAAACCTTGTTTTGGGGTAAAACTTTGAATTCCTGACTATGAAATCCCTGCAACAAGCGTGTGAACATTAGTTTGCATTTTTAGTTGTCAAGAACAGTGACCAGACATTAAAAAACACTAAACGCGTGTTATGATCTGCAACTGAGAAAATTTATCTACATGGAAATAAAATGTACAGCAAAGTTTTGAATTTTGTTTCCAAATAAAAAAGGGACAACTTCTGACAAAGTGAAAATAAAATTACAACATATTGTGGGGAAAGCCCGCAGTGTCCGTTTTGACAAAATAACAATATTCTTATAGGTTCTTCATAAATGTTAGATATCAAATGATGAACTTTAGTTTTCCCCCTCAGGAAATATATCAATTAAAAATGACAAACTTGATTTTTGCGCCACTGTGTTTTTATTCTTCTAAAAGAAGAGACAACGCAGATACCTCATACTCCAGGCAAATACTTCTTTCCTTCATTGCAGAGAAAAACACTGAAAGATCAGACAAGATTGGCCCCTAAATACTCTCAACATTTAAAAATAATAATAATGTTTGAACGCTAGAGATAAAGAAGATGGAGGCTTTATAAAAACAGAATGAGACACTAAAGGCCGACGTGTGTTTACAGACCTCTAACATGTGATGTACATTTCACACCCATATTTTAACCCTGATCCATTCCAACGTTACGTTCATAGGACTTAATAATTATTGATAAGCAATAACCTTATAATTATGTATATTGCCAACATGGACTCTTTGCTTTGGAGGACGCATCTTTTGATTAGCGGATTTCAGTCGGTAACTCGGGTGTTGGGAAGTTTTACTCAGAAGCCGTAAGCAATTTACTGGCTTAGCATAGCCTACCGGTAGTAGCCTGGTGACGCAACATCCGCACCAACGTCGTTGGCAAAATAATCTTAAAAAATTCAATTACGTGTCGAAGTTAATAATATATCTTAATGTTTCATTTATACTTATATTACTCGATATATTTCAAAAGAAAAACGATTGGCAAACAGCGTTAAAAAAACCTATTCGTGATTTTTACCATGGGGGAAAACGGATGCGGAAGTAGTCACTGGCGGTCTGGAACAAGCCCAACGTCAATATGGACTACTGAGCCAGTACCTGACAGGTGTGGAAAAGATGCTAACACTGCCGTTAACCTGCAGTTTTACAAAGGCTATTTGATGTTTACCCTGTTTTTCTGTTAAATTCAAGGTTAAGACAGCAGGAGCACATGTTGTCCGGCTGGATGCTGATACGAACACACGTTGGCTTCAACAGTAGCAGAAATATACAGGTATGTTGCGAAAATGAAATTAGTATCAGAACCTTTTTCCAACAACACAAACACCATGGGTTCGACAAAGTTATACACAGCTTAATTTGGCTTTACACGAGGGTGTGAAGCGTCTTCGCCAGTGAGTGTGTTGGTCTATCTGGGAATTTCTCTTCTGCCGCATTTAGGAAAACCCAGCGCTCAGTCTGGACGTCATCACTGTCAGCAGGTATTTTCAAATGAAGAGGAAGACGTGCTTGTTTCAAGGACTGAAGGAAAACGCCACCCACTTCCTGTCTCTCCTTCAAATTTCCTTGAGGTAATTTCTCGAAAAGCTGCAGACAATGATGATGAGGTTTTCCTTTATCAGGGGCCTCCTCTAACTGGAACCATTATAGAAATTTATGAGCACTACTGGAAAGGTGAGCCAGACAAATGGAAAGCTCACAGAAATACAAGTTGTATTTTGGTATTGCTTTGGTCATTGCTTTTTTTTAAGGCTCATGTTAATAGTTTCAGTCAATAAAATCTTTAGCCTAAAAAAAAATACATTGTCCATGGTGGCCAGTTGCCTGTTCAACAGAACGCATGTTAAACTCTGTGATTAAAAAAAAAGAAGAAAACTATTAATAAATCGTGTGTACTGCTTGATTATATGATATATTCACATATACAACATGTTGTATAAGTATTGTATTAAATCCTACTGTAATATAATACTCATACTTTGTATTCATTATAAGTTAAAATGTAAAAAAAAGTCTAGTCATTTGCAAAAATATCATTTAACAAGAGCGAAAAAAGTTTGATGCACACCTCAGCTGATGTATCCGTTAGTGTGTGTTGTGTGAATGTACAAGAAACTGAACCTCATTTAAAACTTCCCAGGATAAGGGACAAGCTAACTGACTAACAGGCAAATGTAAATTAAATAATTAATGCGAATTATCACTTAGTATTGTAATAAGATACATGACAGCCAATCAACAAAGTGGTTGTGGAGCGCTAAAGCCAGCAGCACTCCACTTCTGCTTTGGACATCTGACCTTTAGCCTCTAGCTGAATGTGTAGGAGATTTCTACTCCTTTTATTAGATGCTAGCATGAGAACAAATGCTACTGGGTGTTTTCTGAGGGGTACATGTATGGCAAAACTGGAAATTAGGAGTAGTGAAAATAAATGTGGATGCATCAGCTGCAGAATCACACTTTAACACCAAAAAATACACAATCATCCAAAATCTCTAAATACAGTAATGCTCATATTGTGTCTTGATATATGTCATAATCATTCAGAACATACCATCATAAATATTTACATACACATGCACTTTCCATCATCCATTTTTGCAGCTTCTCCCTGTCACAGACAACTCTCCAGCATTTTGGAATAAATGGACATAGTAAAGAAAAACTAAACTTAGTGGACATCAGTGTGCTGTCCAGGATCACTTCATGTTTTTTACATTATCCTATTTGGGAACCTCATTTTCTAAAGTATATAAAATGAGAATTTACAAATGAAAATATATTCAAGGCAGACTTGACCCAAAGTTAAAACAGCGCACCCTTCGCCTTCCTTAGAACAAAAGGAAATGGCATTGGACAACTTTATTTATTTTTTATTTTTTTAAATGTAGGGCCAAGACCCTAACTGGGACCACCCATGCTAAAAATGTTGTACAGTGTGTACCTGTGGTACTTCTAAGTACTTTTTAATAGGATGGCCAGGGGTGAAAGATGATATATTGTGTTGCACCCATGTACTATACTGTAGACAGGAAATGATCTGTTCCGTAGGTTATGGTTGGTACAATCCGAGCCAGCCTCTGAGACCAGGGCAGAAGTAAACTGAAACATGGATAACCAGTTATCATTTATCTCTGAAGTATGTACCATGCTGATGATAAAGCCCAGTGCAGATCAAATTACTTTTACCAGAGGTACAAGTACAATAGACAGTGAAATCTGACTAATAAGAGACTTTACTGTCAACCTACACTACCGTTCAAAAGTTTGGGATCACCCAAACAATTTTGTGTTTTCCATGAAAAGTCACACTTATTCACCACCATATGTTGTGAAATGAATAGAAAATAGAGTCAAGACATTGACAAGGTTAGAAATAATGATTTGTATTTGAAATAAGATTTTTTTTACATCAAACTTTGCTTTCGTCAAAGAATCCTCCATTTGCAGCAATTACAGCATTGCAGACCTTTGGCATTCTAGCTGTTAATTTGTTGAGGTAATCTGGAGAAATTGCACCCCACGCTTCCAGAAGCAGCTCCCACAAGTTGGATTGGTTGGATGGGCACTTCTTTGAGCAGATTGAGTTTCTGGAGCATCACATTTGTGGGGTCAATTAAACGCTCAAAATGGCCAGAAAAAGAGAACTTTCATCTGAAACTCGACAGTCTATTCTTGTTCTTAGAAATGAAGGCTATTCCATGCGAGAAATTGCTAAGAAATTGAAGATTTCCTACACCGGTGTGTACTACTCCCTTCAGAGGACAGCACAAACAGGCTCTAACCAGAGTAGAAAAAGAAGTGGGAGGCCGCGTTGCACAACTGAGCAAGAAGATAAGTACATTAGAGTCTCTAGTTTGAGAAACAGACGCCTCACAGGTCCCCAACTGGCATCTTCATTAAATAGTACCTGTTAGAGCCTGTTTGTGCTGTCCTCTGAAGGGAGTAGTACACACCGGTGTAGGAAATCTTCAATTTCTTAGCAATTTCTCGCATGGAATAGCCTTCATTTCTAAGAACAAGAATAGACTGTCGAGTTTCAGATGAAAGTTCTCTTTTTCTGGCCATTTTGAGCGTTTAATTGACCCCACAAATGTGATGCTCCAGAAACTCAATCTGCTCAAAGAAGTGCCCATCCAACCAATCCAACTTGTGGGAGCTGCTTCTGGAAGCGTGGGGTGCAATTTCTCCAGATTACCTCAACAAATTAACAGCTAGAATGCCAAAGGTCTGCAATGCTGTAATTGCTGCAAATGGAGGATTCTTTGACGAAAGCAAAGTTTGATGTAAAAAAAATCTTATTTCAAATACAAATCATTATTTCTAACCTTGTCAATGTCTTGACTCTATTTTCTATTCATTTCACAACATATGGTGGTGAATAAGTGTGACTTTTCATGGAAAACACAAAATTGTTTGGGTGATCCCAAACTTTTGAACGGTAGTGTATATGAATTCATTCTTTTTAAATGTCACTAATTCATGTTTCATGGCGTATCGGCAGTCTGCTCACACTGAGATGGTGAGGTGATTGTATTGTTGTGTTCTCTTTCCAGGTGGACTTTTTGTGTTTCCTCAAACGAAGAGCTATACCTCATTCATTGTGGGCGATAAAATAGATTTATCCCTCATGTGTCACTGATTTGTGGTTTTACAGGTTGGCCTGTAATACTTCATACTATTCATAATACTAATTCCATCCAAAAAGAAGTTAAATTTGTCAAACACAGCGGTCATACTGGTGGTTCCTTCCATGCATCATACCATGGAGAGTATTCTGTATGATGATGTTGTGCCAGATACACATTACAGCCCGGTACCGTCCAGACTGACAGAGTATCAACCATACCAGATAGGACGGTTCTTCAGTGTGTCGTAGATTTGATATGCTTTTCAAACTTTTTAAGGCTAACAAGACATGTAGTGTTTGAGTAGCACTCTTCAAACTATTCTACATGCATAAGTATAAAAAACTAAAACTGTCGAGATGACTGCTAGCTAGCTTCTTTTTATCACAAGTGTTGGTGTGAAGTTAAAGCACAACGTTCTACAGTATGACTGTAGTAGAAATGTGACTAGTGGGATTCTTGGTTAAAACTATCCCTCATGTAATGAGCACCTTTTAGAAATCTGCCTTCAAGAGTCATTATCTCTCTTTGTGCAAGACAACAACTGTCCAATAACCCATGACAAATATCCTTGTGCAGGAGCAGATCAGAACACCAAGGTCAGTCTTGACTCTTGGACTTCAGCACTTCCTCTTCTGTGTTGGGGGCTTTCTGTCAAGTTTAATCCACACGATAAAACACATGAGAATTCCTTGGGTTAATAATACAACAGTGAATACTGATTTTATACTATATAAGAAGAAAGGTGAGTTTGGCCACAAACTTCTCCATCAAAAATTCCTTTTTGAACATCCGTTAATGAGTTTACCGGTTTGAAGATGGAAAAACACAAAAAAGAAAAAAAGTTGTATGATCATCTGCCATGGAAAGTCTCCAGGAAAATGTATAGATGATATTTTATTTACTTCTCTTTGCAGCTTGTTTAAGAAACACAAGTATGAGATATTTCTTGGAGGAAGGGGCTTGAGTTCAGTGTCGCCCACCTCAGGCGAACGGGTTGTCTGAGCGGAGGATGGTGGTCTGGATGTCATGGTAGCCCTTCCCGTTCATGTGTTCAGTGGTGTGGCTGTCGATGCTGTAGCAGCGGTGGACCTCTGTCAGTGATGACGCCACGTAAGACGCCGAACGGAAGATGTCTGCATTGGCAAAGGTTCCTCCAAACTGCATCCGCTGCTGGTTCCAATGTCTACGCAGAACGCTCTGGACCTGCCAAGAGGAGATCGAAGGAGGACATGAGACCAGGAGAAGCCTTCTCAAGAGTAAACAAACGCTCATTTTTATTCTGTCTGTGTCCACTGACATGTATACAGGATATAAAGGGGTGTAGATGTAGAGGACAGTGATGGAGGTGTCCCTGTATAAAGGATATAAAGGGGTGTAGATATAGAAGACAGTGATGGAGGTGTCCATGTTTACAGGATATAAAGGGGTGTGGATGTAGAAGACAGTGATGGAGGTGTCCATGTATAAAGGGATGTAGATGTAGAGGATAGTGATTGAGGTGTCCATGTATACAGGATACAAAGGGGTGTAGATGTAGAAGACAGTGATGGAGGTGTCCGTGTATACAGGATACAAATGGGTGTAGATGTAGAAGACAGTGATGGAGGTGTCCATGTATACAGGATACAAAGGGGTGTAGATTTAGAAGACAGCGATGGAGGTGTCCATGTATACAGGATACAAAGGGGTGTAGATATAGAAGACAGCGATGGAGGTGTCCATGTATACAGGATACAAAGGGGTGTAGATGTAGAAGACAGTGATGAAAGTGTCCATGTATACAGGATACAAAGGGGTGTAGATGTAGAAGACAGCGATGGAGGTGTCCATGTGTAAAGTGGTGTAGATATGGAGGACAGCGATGGAGGTTTCCATGTATACAGGATATAAAGGGATGTAGCTGTAGAAGACAGTGATGGAGGTGTCCTTGTATACAGGATATAAAGGGGTGTGGATGTAGAAGACAGTGATGGAGGTGTCCATGTATAAAGGGGTGTAGATGTAGAGGATAGTGATTGAGGTGTCCATGTATACAGGATACAAAGGGGTGTAGATGTAGAAGACAGTGATGGAGGTGTCCATGTATACAGGATACAAAGGGGTGTAGATTTAGAAGACAGAGATGGAGGTGTCCATGTATACAGGATACAAAGGGGTGTAGATGTAGAAGACAGCGATGGATGTGTCCATGTATACAGGATACCAAGGGGTGTAGATGTAGAAGACAGTGATGAAAGTGTCCATGTATACAGGATACAAAGGGGTGTAGATGTAGAAGACAGCGATGGAGGTGTCCATGTGTAAAGTGGTGTAGATATGGAGGACAGTGATGGAGGTGTCCATGTATAAAGGATATAAAGGGGTGTAGGTGTAGAGGACAGTGATGGAGGTGTGGGTTAGACTGAAGGGATCAGTGTTGTAGTGGAACATCTCATCTCAGTGTCTGTCAAATCTATCCAGAGTAGTTTCTAATGCTGGTGTGTCGTCCCTCTACTCGCTTCATATTTTATTGGTCTAATGGGTGGACACCACGAGTGTCACCTGTGTCACATGGGTCCCACCATTTTTGATGCCCCCATATGATGTAGATGATTCGGAGGCAGGTTGATGGTAATGCAGACGTATGAAAAGCCTCGTTCTGATTCTGATTTTCTTCCTCAAAGCGGTCGTATGATGCTTTGAGGGATGCTCTAATCAGTTCTTCCATCCGCATGTAAAAAAGGGTTTACTGCACCTTTAAATGGTGATGTAGTCGTCACATGGATTCATGTGAGCACCGCCATGTTTCCTACTGAGACACCTTTGAGATAAAACACGGCTCTCCTACATGTTCCAATATCCTGCTTAAGATTATTTTTCGAGGTCTTTTTTAATGATTATTTTTCACCTCGGTTTTCATTGGACCAACGAGTTTCGATGTAAAATGACTTTGTGATGAGCAACTCACACTGACTCCAGTGCTTTGTATCGACCATTTCTACAAGCCAAGATGATTTAAAATGGAGACAATGAAAATTTGTACTCGGAAGGTTACAGGCATTACTTTTTCACACCAATTGTACTTGGCCAATTACCCCACTCTTCCGAGCCATCCCGGTCTCTGCTCCACCCCCTCTGCTGATCCGGGGAGGGCTGCAGACTACCACATGCCTCCTCCAATACATGTGGAGTCACCAGCCACTTCTTTTCACCTGACAGTGAGGAGTTTCACCAGGGGGACGTAGCGCGTGGGAGGATCACGCTCTTCCCCCCAGTTCCCACTCCCCCTTGAACAGGCGCCCCGACCAACCAGAGGAGGCGCTAGTACAGTGACCAGGACACATACCCACATCCGGCTTCCCACCCACAGACACAGCCAATTGTGTCCGTAGGGGCGCCCGACCAAGCCGGAAGTAACACGGGGATTCAAACCGGCGATCCCCGTGTTGGTAGGCAATGGAATAGACCACTACGATACCTGGACACCCCACAATCATTACTTTTGGCAATGTGAATTCTGATAAAAGGCCTGAAGTATTAGAAGAGTCTATAGGAGCAGCAGGGTAGTGGTCAGGTAATACCAGCTGGTTTAATTTGGTGTAATTATGGTGAACTGTCTACCAAGATGTTTAAATCCACTCTATAATGACCAAAAATGTAAAAACAGGTTATGTTAGACGGAGGTTACAGAAAATGCTGTATTTTAAAACCATACCATCTGTACAAGACGCAACCTTAGTGGTGTTGTGGATAAACCAACATAAATCAAAATGGACGCTCACCTCCCCGTTGAAGAAGCAGAATATTGTGGCGACCAGGAGGCCCTGTTAAGAGAAGAGAGCTTCATGACAAAGAACAGTAAAAATGCTTTGACCTCATTAATTTATGAAAGTGGATTGCGAAGAATACAAACAACTTAATCCATTCTTTTTGTCTATTCCATGATGTAGCGATGATGAACAGTTATTGTCGATTGTTTATGGGTCGTCTATTATTTATAACCAGTTATCCATCCATCCATTATCCAAACCGCTTATCCTGCTCTCAGGGTCGCGGGGATGCTGGAGCCTATCCCAGCAGTCATTGGGCTGCAGGTGGGGAGACACCCTGGACAGGCTGCCAGGCCATCACAGGGCCGACACACACGCACACACACACACATACACACAGTCATACCTAGGGACAATTTAGTACGGCCGATTCACCTGACCTACATGTCTTTGGACTGTGGGAGGGAACCAGAGCCCCCGGAGGAAACCCACACAGACACGGGGAGAACGTGCAGTCACATATATCCAACATATTAAAAAAAAAAATTCACTGTCCAAGAGAGCAAACGCCAGGATGACTGTCAGAACTTCTGGTTTGCATGGGCTAGCAGTTAGCTTAGCCTGCCCTGCTTCCACGTCCTGTCAGACTGCCCTCAGTGTTTCCTCCTTGGGCGCAGCCCCAGGCAGCAGCAGACCAGGCTCCCCCAGCCGATCCAACGCCAGCTCGCCCAGCCAGACACCTTCGACACACCTCCCCACACTATGACACTAAAAACACAGTCAACGCTAGGTGAGGCCGCCGCCAGACCACCCTAGGTGTTATCAGAACTGCCGGTCTGCATGGGCTAGCAGTTAGCTTAGCCTGCCCCGCTTCAGTGTCCTGTCAGACCACCCTCGGTGTTTTCACCTTGGGTGCAGCTCCAGACAGGCCATGGTCTCTGGGCCACAGGATGGAGCAGACCGAGCTCTCCCTGCCGATCCAGCGCCAGCTCTCCCAGCCATCAAATGAAAACACAAACTTGGATGCAGACGTGGACAAAGACATTGCGTGGACGGTACTGGGTGCGGCCACCACAAACGTAAGTTCGCGCCGCCATCTTCCCACACCGGTACTTGGTGAGGCCACTGCAAATGTGAATTTGCGCAACCATCTTCCCACACCGGAAGTGGTGATGAAGATGAAGTAGTGCCACTGGCTGGAGGGCATGGAGCACCCCTTTATTGTCTGGACTGACCACAAGAACCTGGCCTATATTCAGACGGCCAAATGCCTGAACTCCAGGTGGGCCCTATTCTTTGGCCGGTTTAATTTTATTGTAACGTATCGTCCAGGGTCAAAAAATGTCAAGCCCAATGCTCTCTCCCGGCGGTTTGTTATGGACGACACCTATCACCAACCTGAACCCATCCTGCCCCCCTTCGTGCACCATGGCTGTTGTTTCTTGGGAACTCGAGTCCCGTATCCGTCAAGCCTAGGAGACCCAGCCATATCCCGGCAGCGGACCTCCCAACACCCCGTTCGTCCCCGATGCTGTCTGCTCTGATGTTCTCCAGTGGGGCCACTCCAGCAAGCTGGCCTGCCATCCTGGAATCCATTGAACCCCCTCTTTCCTTCAGCAGGGATTCTGGTGGCCCTCTGTGGAAAAGGACACAGAGGGCTTTGTTGCAGCATGCTCTCTGTGTCCGGGATAAATTCTCCACCAAACCCCTCTCCGGGCTATTACATCCCTTGCCTGTACCTAGTCGCACATTGCCCTGGACTTTGTCACTGGGCTGCCACCATCTCATGGCCACACAGTCATCCTCACCTTAGTTGACCGTTTATCCAAGTTAGTGTATTTCGTCCCTCTGCCAAGGTTCCCTTCCTCCAGGGAGACTGCTGTTCTCCTGGTTCAAAATGTCTTCCGCCTGCATGGTACCATGGTGGACATGGTTTCAAACAGAGGCCCCCAATTCATATCCCAGGTGTGGTCATTCTGCTCTGCCCTGGGTGCCAGCATGAGTGTGTCCTCCAGATACCACCCCAGTCCAACGGCCAGACTGAGCATGTCAACCGGGAGCTACAGGCCACCCTGCGTTGTATAGCCGCCTCCAACCCATCGTCCTGGAGCCAGCACCGGCCTTGGGTTGAGTATGCCCACAACGCCCACCTCAGGGGATGTTCCCCTTCGAGTGCACCTTGGGCTACCAACCTCCCCTGTTCCCTGCACAGGAGGTAGAAGTCACGGTGCCATCGGTGCAGACCCAGCTACAACACTGCTGGCACGTCTGGAACCAGGCCCGTGCTGCCCTGCGCTGCACTTCCACCTGGCCCCAGGTTAACCATCACTGCACTCCAGCTCCTGCCTATGTCCCTGGTCAAGAGGTGTGGCTTTCCACCAAGGACCTGCTGCTGAAAGTGGAATCCAAGAAGCTTGCTCCCCGCTTCATAGGTCATTTGCTGGTGGGCAAGGTTATTAACCCAGTGGCAGTACAGCTCAAGCTCCCGGCCTCCCTTTGGGTGCACCCCATGTTCCATGTCAAACTTCTGAAGCCCGTCCTCTCCAGTCCCTTGCCCCCCCCCCAGCAGTGGCTCCTCCACCTCCATGTATGGTAGGTGGTGGCCCAGTATATACCTAATGGCGGCTTCTGGATGTACTCTGTCGGGGCCACGGTCTGTAGTACCTGGTGGATTGGGAGGGGTACAGTCCTGAGGAACGTGTCTGGGTCCCTCGCCGTCACAGCCTGGACCCCCCTGCTCATCTGAGCTTTCCATGAGCTCCATCCTGACAAGCCTGTTGGGGGGGGGGTACTATCACAGCCTACCCCGTGCCCTCTCAGGACTCATCCTCTTCGTCCCAGTCCCCTGATTGTCTCCCTTATCTTGGCCACTCCCCCTGCCCTAGTTTCTCTCTCCTGTTTGTGTGTGTGTGCTTCAGGATTGGAGGCAGGTGTGCGGCAGGCAGAGTAGAGGTCCACCACCTACATCTCATCTACTGTTATCAACCCTACTCCTTATATACCCAGCCTTGCCAGGTCATAGTGCCTGCTCATCCTGCCTACCCGGCCCAGCCCCTGCCTCTGGTCGTTGGTCTGTCTCCATGGAACTCTGCTTGTCTTCCTGGTTTGGTCAAGGTCCCCCCTCCCATGTGCGCTCTTACCCTGGACCCAGTGTTCTGTGTCTGCTCCTCGCTCTACTGGCTCCTCGTCTTACCTGGCATTAAAAGACTTGTTTTACCGAAACCCTGCCTTGAGTCTGTCTGTGTCGGCATATTGGGTTCAACATTGCAGCCCTGGTTAGCGTTACCAAAGAAAAGTGCTCCATGGCTAGACAGGAACTTTTCTTTCTCCCTGGCAGATACATATGAGATTTATTTGTTGAAGGTGTTATCAGTCCTCTAGGGTTGGATGATAGGATCAATACTATTCTGTCCAGCTTATCACAGGATTCAAACATACTAAGGTTAGCTTTACAGTATATGCCTGTATAAGTCAATCCTTGTATATATCTGAAGTTTGTAGTGTTATTCTATGTTAAGTACACTGAGAGAGCCATGAAACGGCAGTAAAATTCCATGTATATGCAAACCTACATGCCCAATAAACATGATTCTGATTATATGGTGTCATCTAGTGTGATTTTATTATTTTCAGGGTCTGTTACCTGGTAGTGCATGAGGATGGTCATGACATACTGGAAGATCTCAAAGGCCAGGTGGCCCTGTGGTTTGTACGGGATCAGGACGAACTGGATGCCGAGGAGCGGGACCAAGATAAGCGTGGCTCTCACCGCCTTCATGTAGAGACTGGACTCGGCCTGGTGAGTCACCTTCAGCTTGGTGATGAGCACACGAACAATGTTCAGCAGGAAGAAAAGGTTAACCTGGAAGTGAAAAAAGGATAATTATGATTTCCTCAGTGGATCTTTTGACATGACATCAGATGAGACCTCGAGGACGACAATACATTCATTGAGGAACAACAGGTATAATGTGAAACAATAGGAATAAGATTAATTTTACTGCTGTTAAAGGAAAACACATTTCCAAATTTTTATTTTTTTTGTGAAATAATGCTTGTCATTTAATACTGTAGATTTGAGGTCATGCTAAGTTTCTTTAAGATTGTAATGGTCCAGGGTCTGCGGTGGTGTAGCGGTCTAAGCATCGGCTTTGTGTTGATGCAGTGGCCCACTGGGGACCGGGGTTCGCACTCCGGTCTCGTCAGATCCGACTATGGCCGGACTCGATGAAGCAGCAATAATTGGCAACGCTGTCTTCGGGATGGGGGGGCGAAGTCGGCTTGTGTTCGTCACATGAATGCGTCTCTGTGTGTGTCGGAAAAAGCAGTGCTTCGGCCTGGAGTCGCCTTGTCACGAAAGTGGGGAGGCGTCTCCTTTGAGACTGCCGGCTGGAGAGATGCAGTTGGCGAACGCATACAGTATGAGGGTGGGTGTTTGAACTAAAATAGGGATCGATTGGCCACTAAATTGGGAGAAAATCAGAAATAAATTTAAAAATAAGAATGTAGTGGTCCAAGGATCATGAGACCGAAGCATTGACTGACATTTTTTAAATTTAAGTAAAAAAGAAAAAAAATCATGTCAGTAAATACACTGAAGACAGTCTGACCCATCCTGGTGATTTTAGTAAAATGTTCGCCTGTATTTCCCAGAATGCATCAGCGCTTACCAGCAGCGCGGCACAGATGGGGCTGTGGATGATGTAGAGCAGGGAGGTGTCTGAGCTGATCCAGCAGCTGTGAAGAGACAGGAAACCAAAGTCTGACTGACATGAACAAAGACAAAATATACAGTAGTTGTTGGTTGATTGACTGATGAATCCATTCTAGGGTCACAGGGGCCACTACCTATCCCTTCTGCCACGAGAAGGTGCACACAGTCTCATGTAATGGTGAGAGTCTCAGATCAACGTTACATTCATATCTGCTGACTTTAGACGGGAACATACAGACTCCATGTAGGACGTCACCAGTTTGTGGTGTAGGAAAAGTGCTCGTCACTCAGCCAGCATGTCGCCATGTTAGTCTCCATACTGTCTGGGTTGTATCATTTAAATGTTGTTTTTTTGGGGGGGGGTCCCCCTTTTTCTCCCCAATTGTACCTGGCCAATTACCTTATTTTCCAAGCCGTCTCTGCACCACCCCCTCTGCCGATCCAGGGAGGGCTGCAGACTACCACATGCCTCCTCCGATACAGACATGGCCAATTGTGTCTGTGGGGATGCCTGACCAAGCCGGAGGTAACACGGGGATTCGAACCGGTGATCCCCGTGTTAGTAGGCAACGGAATAGACCACTACGCTACCTGGGCACCCTGTATCATTTAAATGCGAGACAACATAAACTAAATTAGCAATAAATTAGCTAGTTATCTTCTCTACTTGTATCTAAGTTATCTTTTTTCACACTTTCAGACGCTGTCATGGAGGTGCACTTTGTTGCTTATTAATGTACAAAACAAATCAGTAAAGAGATGGCGTTGGTGCTGGAGCTAGTTGTCTACACACTAAGTTGTTTCACCCGACTTACTTGTCGTTGTAGTAGCAGTGACGAGCTACTGCGTGTATCAGCGCCGGCACCAACGGAAAACCTGTGGATCATAATGTGACACAATAATGGAAAAAGCACTGCAGGTGTAGAAAAACACTAGAAAACATAAAAATGGAAAACATTCCTGTTGGATTAAACTGTTTGCCTGGACCTGGTCTAGTCATCAGATCAGTGATAGTTACATAATTATCTGCTATGTTAAACGTGAACGTGTGGTACTATCTTTGCTGTGGTTTTATTCGGGGGTCGGGGTCAGTGAACAGAGACTCAAAGTAGTACAAGGTAATCTGATTGAAAGCATTTAGCCATGTGTGATGTGTTGCATAGGTGAGCAGTTTTAGCAGATTCAGTCTTACCCCATCCTAGTAAATAGTACCACATCAGGTGCTGTTTCTCAGCAAACACGGCAACCACGATGAGCGTGTGCAGATAGATTCCCTCACATAACATCCAGAAGTAGTTACAGCTCAACAGATAAAGGTGGATGAACATGATCACCTTACAGCTCACCTAGATAGGGGGGTAAAAAACAACACACCATTCAACATCACACAACCCAAGAAAAAAATGGAAACCCCTGTGTGGTAAGTAGGACAGCTGTGTAATAGGCAGGTGTTTTTTACAGTTATACACCAAACTTTTGCTGTTGCTAACTGGCACATCTCCATTAACAGGAAATAACAATAAGAAAAAGGAAGTCGGCGTATTGTTTGGCTGGATTGATAATCTGCATCCCCTCGTTTCTGGATTGATGAGGATCTCTGACCTGAGTTTTGGTGATGTTAGATTTGACTTAAACAGCCATATTTCCATTTGAATATTGAACAAATATTAAGCAAACTTTTGGGGTGGGACAGGACTACATCATCGAAACTAGAGGAATGCACTCAGTGCAGATCTCTGCTAAGTGTGCGTTTCTCCCCTTCTCTGGTGTTCGGACGTGGTGAAAGACCCTTTTTTTGCCTTCTGGGAGAAGGGACATACACGCACACAGACAGAAAAACCAGTGTTTTTCCTGCCATTATAAGACTTGCACAGCGCCCATGTCAATTGAACGATAAATATGGAGAAAAAAAAGTTAATATGCAGCACTCAAGCTAAAAAGTCTAGCTGATAAAACGTTTTGCCTGTCAGTCTGTGGATGTGCAGCCTCCTAGGTGGACCCTCGCATGAAAGGGACCAGGTCTGACATGAAGTGATTAATCAGATCAGCCTATCATAATTTCAAAGCCCTTATCATTTTTTTATTCATATTTATATTTGTATTTATCATATCAGGGAATAAACAGCTGCTTGCCATTGAAGGAAACTGAAAACTGTTTCCACATGTCTTTAACATATAACCCTCAACAGTATCTACAATTTATGTGTTTTTGTGGTATTTACAGTGACTATAGAGTTTTCATGCTTTTCTTAGTGGCAACTTTAAAGGCCCTATCTGTGATGTATTAGACAATACAAAACTGAGGTGCATTTACATGCTTAACTCAAGAGTTTGAGTTACAGATGCAAAATAAGCATTTTGTGTCCCCTCAACTGACAGTCATTGAAAATATGGGTCTGTTTTACTGCAGACTTCGCAGTGATATGAACACACATTTTACAGGTTCAGAAAACATTAGAAACTCAAATGTAGTTGTTCAGAGTTCGTCCTTGTATTACGAAACCTGTCAACGGATTTGGGAGTGACGGCAGCTTCCTGTCCTGTGGATTTTACTTTGGTAACGTGGCGACCCTTTTGCTTATATTTGGATTACGAATTGTTCCACTAAAACCATCCAGAAAAGGCGTCTTGACGGAAAGGCAGTTCTTGTTGAGTAAACAGAGGGAGACATTGACTGATGACAGGAATCCTGTGTTTGTACTCACAGAGTTGCTGTGCATGGGCTCCTGGTTGTTGGCGACCGTCGTCAGCCAGATGATGGTGATGACCGAGTTCAGCACGAAGGAGAAAAAGAGGTTCTTGTGGAGCGTTATTCTCTGGCAGCTCAGACTTCTGCACACCATGTGGAGAAATTCATGTTAAAGGTGAGATGTTTGTTTTTCCAGTACCTTATTTATTTATTTATCTTTTACAGGTATCTATATCCATCCATCCATTATCCAAACCACTTCTCCTGCACTCAGGGTCGCGGGAGGTATCTATATCAAGTTACACAGTTTAAATCTGATTTCAGTCAGTTGTTTTTCTACTCCGGAGTGAAACAGGTTGTTTTCAGTTGAGCATATTTGAAGCACTTTTTTTGGGGGGGGGGATCCCCCCCTAATTGTACTTGGCCAATTATCCCACTGTTCCGAGCCATCTCGATCTCTGCTGCACCCCCTCTGCTGATCCGGGGAGGGCTGCAGACTACCATATGCCTCCTCCCATACATGTGGAGTCACCAGCAGCTTCTTTTCACCTGACAGTGAGGGGTTTCACCAGGGGGACGTAGCACGTGGGAGGATCACGCTATTCCCCCCAGTTCCCCCTCCCCCCTGAACAGGCGCCCCAACCGACCAGAGGAGGCGCTAGTGCAACGACCAGGACACATACCCACTTCCGGTTTCCCACCCGTAGACGCGGCCAATTGTGTCTGTCAGGACGCCCGACCAAGCCAGAGGTAACACAGGGATTCGAACCAACAATCCTCATGTTGGTAGGCAACGAAATAGACTGACATGCTACCCAGATGCCCCTCGAAGCACATTTTTACACAAGTAGAACTAATACCACGTTCTACCAGAATAACACAGTAAATATCATGTAGTACTGCTGTAACCACGACCAAAACTGCTCTGACTAGGGCTCGTTTAAACTACAGGTACATGTGTGAAGCGATGTATGATTTTTTTTTTTTTTTTACTATTTAAAGCCTGTTTCTATCATGGCACTACAAAAACCAGTAGAATATCTACAGTATTAGTAGCACTACTCTTTACCCTGACCACTAAAAACATAAACAGTATGAACATAAACTGACATTTCCACGTACACAAACTGCTTAACGCATGTGTCAGATAATCTGAACTTCCCATGCGTTTGGGTCACCCAGAACCACCTCACACCGACGGTGTGTGTTTGCAGTTCGAACTTACTTGAAATGGAAGAATATTCCCAGGGATATGAACAACGACGTCAGCGACAAGCCATGTCCGATCAGCACCAGATAGAAGAGATTCATCGCTGTCTGCAGAGAGAGTAGACGGATCACTGCCTGTCGCACCAGGATCGAACAGCCGGAGCTCTGTGTTGTACTATAGTACAGTGTAGTACCGTGCTGTACTACAGTACAGTGTAGGACCGTGTTGTACTACAGTACAGTGTAGTACAGTATTGTGCTACAGTACAGTGCTACAGCAACCACAGCTGTCATGGTTTTATTCTGACCACACAACATACCATTCTGCTTTGCACGATGTGTACTGTGCACTTTGTGTAGTTTGTCCACGTCCTGTTGCTTTGCGGGTGCCGACCCCAGTGTCCGCTCTCTGTGCATATTTTTGATGCCATTTCTGTTGCATTAAAATTGACCAGGGGATACAAAAGAAAGCAAAATATATTATAGAAATATTAGTTTTCATTTGTGTGAGATTTTTGGTGTATCTTTACTGACTTTGGACTTGCATACTCAGATACGGCAGTCCCTCAGTGAGGACACACTTGTTGTCTGGATGATGCTAGAAAACTCAAGTTAAAGGCCGACTTTTTTCTTTACAGGAAGTAAAATTGACCTTTGGTGTCAAAGTTTTGGAAGTAGTCAGGACAGTGTTGCTCTGTGGTGAAGCCCGCCTCGGTCTCTTCCCAACATAACCAGCCGTCCCACGTCCTGTTGCACATTGGCCCCGGCCCTAGTCCACAGCAATGAAGACAGAGGGCAAAACATCATGGGTAAAATCATTCTGTACCCTGACAAACACACACACACACACAAATAAGTCACTTTTTACTGGCCAAGTATGATCATTTGACTAGTGACACACAACATGTATGTAGACAGCAAGATAAGAGAGAGAGAAATTAAGAAAGAGCTAAGTTAAACCTCACTCTACAGAATACATCAAAGAAAAATGGGAAAAAGAAGGTAACTTTACAATATCAAATGACGATTGGCTTGATGTATGTAAATTCCATTGGAAATGCACCAACTCCCACATATGGCGGGAGTTTGGGTGGAAGTGTTTTATTCGATTTTTTATTACACCAAAACAGAAAGCACATATTGATGGGGGGGACACCAAATGTTGGAGACAGTGTGGACTTCAGGAAGCCAACCACTGGCACATATTCTGGGAGTGCCCAATGATAAGACCTTTCTGGGCAGAGCTTCACAAAGCATTGAAATGCATACTTAATAATGATTTGCCCTTGCAATTTTCCACAATATTCTTAGGAAATGCCGATTTCCAGGCAGGACAGCCGGATGAATATTTATTTGGTATTTTGACATGTGCTGGTAAAAAAGCACTCGCAAGACATTGGTTACGTCCTGAACCCCCCACAATACAGGACCGGATAGATATAGTAAATAACATGTTATGTTATGGAAAAGATTACTTTTTCCCTCCGTCTTCAGAAAAAGAAGTTTGTTAAATTCTGGACCAAGTGGGTCAAATATGTGAGGCCCTTAAGGCCAGATTTTGTGGCGATATTGAATTAATTAGATTTTAATACACCCGCTATCTCTACTCTCACACTCCTTTTCCCTACCATGCATTGGGAACCTTCACACTCTCCCTACCACAAACTGGGAATCCTCATATCACCTCTCTCCTGTATAGTCTTATGTACACACGTTACCTCTCCCAAATTGTATAAAGTTCTTAAAGTTTGCCTTTTTTTAATGTGTATGTATATGTATATATATATATATGTGTGTGTGTGTGTGTGTGTGTGTGTATATATATATTAAATATAGTTTTTTGTTTGTTTGTTTGTTTTTGGTGGGGTTTTTTTTTACTTTCTCTTGTAAGTTTAAAAAAAAAAACCTGAACGGCAGAAGAAAATGAAACTGTTATTGTTTTGATATACATTTTGTAATATATACTGCTGTGAAAAATAAAGAATTAAAAACAAAAAAGAAAGAGCTAAGTTGGGGCGTCTGGCTGGCATAGCGGTCTATTCCGTCGCCTACCAACATGGGGATTGCTGGTTCGAATCCCCATGTTACCGCCGACTTGGTCGGGCCGTGTCTGCAGAAGCCGGATGTGGGTATGTGCCCTGGTCGCTGCACTAGCGCCTCCTCTGGTTGCTCGGGGTGCCTGTTTGGGGGGGAGGGGGAAACTGGGGGGATTGGTGTGATCCTCCCACGCACTATGTCCCCCTGGTGAAACTCCTCACTGTCAGGTGAAAAGAAGCGGCTGGTGACTCCACATGTATGGGAGGAGGCATGTGGTAGTCTGCAGCCCTCCCCGGATCAGCAGAGGGGGTGGAGCAGAGACCGGGATGGCTCGGAAGAGTGGGGTAATTGGCCAAGTACAATTGGGGAGAAAAAGGGGGACCCCCCCCAAAAAAACCCCATAATAGTATGAATAAATAAAAGCTTAAATAAATAAATAAAAACTCAATATAATAGTTATTAAAAGTACTAATAAGAGTATGAGTGCAGAGTCAAGGTTGAGCAGTATTCACGGTTCAGTAAAACACACATACATTGGCTGTACATCATGATATTGTAAGTGTTTTATTAAACCACATGTATTTTGTGTTCTGGTTTATATTCTCAGGCTACTGGCAGGGCTTTTGAGAATGTCTGCACACAGCTCAGTAACACCAGAGGGTCCTGATCCGGTTTCCATCACCAGTAAAAGTCTGGTGTGGTGTTTGTGGTGTGGAAATAGCTAAATACTGTCCGGCTAAGACAGCCTTAAAAGACTGGAAGAGCACATCTATTACAGGCTCACGTCTTGTGTCAGGTAAGTTAAAAACGAGTATTCTGTATAGTGCCAAGTAAGTTAAAAATGAGTATTGTGTGTTGGTTCAACAAAAAGCCATATGATTTGTCATTTGTGTCATAGGATCTTCACTGTACATCACTTTAACATGGAAGTGTGGTAGAAATAGTCAAATGGACTATGTGTATAGACAAAAATGTGAAGAACACTACAGTACTGGTCATATTTGCTGGGTTAGATATCACTCTCGTGTGAGACAATCATGTGAACTGTTTGTGTACCTGTTTTGCGGTGATGGGAGCCCTTCAGGATCCTCTGGAAACATTCGTACTGCGCTGTTACAATCTTGTTGCGTGTGACTCCAATTTCTCCCTGATGACTCTCAGAGTGGTGCTCTTGTTGGGAGTCGTTGACTTCGGGGCTGGCCATCACGAGCAGCTGGGACGTACACACACACACACACAGATAAGTACATGCACAAGGAGACACACACATAGCAAACACACAATTTCACATGCAAACACAAAAAAACACATGCATACATGCTCCAAGACACATGCATGAACACATAAATGCAGCCACACAAATACATACAAACACAAATACACCCACGTACACATATGTATACACCACATGTGCACACATCAAAGCACACATGAAACAACATGAGGCTCATATGTTATTATTCGAGCACTTATGATAACACCATGACTGAGAGAAGGCACATCTGCCTTTGTGTGTCTGCTTGTGTTGGACCAGTATGAGTGTTGTATCAGAAAGATCAGTGCAAGCAGCACAACTGGTGAAATGAAGGTTCATCTGGTGAACAGGAAGAAATTAGACTGATGGGAGACATTTTGTTTTGTTTCCAAAACAAAAAACCAAAAACAACTCGTACAGGGAACATCTTCTATGTGCTGGTAGAAGACAGGTGAATATGTGCTTGTAGAAGATTGGTGAGTAGCTTTAATTAGCTGCTTAATAAATACAAAGTAGAACTTTGTATTTATGTTTACATGTCTAAACTGAGGAGTAAAGCTGCTCAGTCACCATGTGAGAGTTTCATCCGGTGGCTAATGCTAGCTGTAACAACACAAGACATGGTTACCTTACTGAGAGAGCAAAACACCACCAGAGACAACAAGCCGCTCGCCTCCATCCTGCTTCTCTTCTCTTCTCTTTCTTGTTGTCTGTGGTTGACCTGAGGACAGTTGTTAGTTAGGAGACGTTCATTAACACAGTTATCCACAAACACCACCAGAGACAACAAGCCGCTTGCCTCCATACTGCTTTTCTCTTTTTTTTAAATTTTATTTATGATTTTTCCCTTTTTCTCCCAATTTAGTGGCCAATCGCTCCCTATTCTAGTTCAAACACCCACCCTCGTACTGCATGCATTCACCAACTGCATCTCTCCAGCCGGCAGTCTCGAAAGAGACGCCTCGTCACAGAAGTGGCGAGGCGAATCCAGGCCGAACCACTGCTTTTTCCGACACACCCAGAGACGCATTCATGTGACGAACACAAGCCGTCTCCGCCCCCCTCTTGAACACAGCGCTGCCAATTATTGCTGCTTCATCGAGTCTGGCCATAGTCGGATCTGACGAGACCGGGGCACGAACCCCGGTCCCCAGTGGGCAACTGCATCGACACAAAGCCGATGCTTAGACAGCTACACCATCGCGGATCCCATCCTGCTTCTCTTCCCTTGTGTGTGGTTGGTCTGAGGACAGTTGTTAGTACAAACAATTTCTAACTAGTATATGTCCAACTTGTCAGGTGCTCATTGGCACATGCTGATGTGTTTGTTCTGTTTCTGTCTCACGTCTGATGTGGACAGACACCCTGGGATAAAGTACACACACACACACACACACAGCTTTACTATGAGGATATCTAAACCTGAATATGATGGAAAAGTAAAACTGTCAACACTCCCTGCAATGTCTGATATGCTCAAACACATTCGTAAGCATATTTGTCTGTCTCTCTCTCTGTCGGTCTGTCTCTGTCTGTCTGTCTGTATGTCTGTCTGCCTCTCTGTGTTTGTCTCTTTGTCTGTCTGTCTGTCTGTCTCTTTGTCTGTCTATCGGTCTCTGTCTGTGTGTCTGTCTCTCTGTGTGTATGTCTCTGTCTGTCTGTTTGTGTGTATGTCTCTGTCTTGGTCTGTCTGTCTGTCTGTGTGCCTGCCTGTCTGTCTATCTGTTTCTGTGTCTGTCTCTATCTTTCTCTGTCTTTCTCTGTCTGTCTGTCTGTCAGTCTGTCTCTTTATCTGTCTCTGTGTCTCTGTCTCTCTACGAATCTGTCTGTCTGTGTCTGTCTGTCTGTCTGTCTTGCAGACCTCTGCTAGTAAAGTAATTTTTTGGCATTGCAATAAATGACCTCATCTCAGTCCATCCAAATAGTTCTGACAGGTCAACACAAGGGAGAGAAAATGCAAAATGACTGCAGACAGTCTTTTTTTTTCTTCATGTTTGACAAAAACGAAAAGCAAAGTAACTGAACTTTGCTAGTTAACCTAAATGTGCACGTCCACATACTCAACACTTGATGTAAAGAAGATCACAGTCTTGATGCTGCTCAGTAATCCAGGTGAGGGAACCACAGGAAGGTGAATCAGGTCATCTGGACACAGCGTTTACTGAGAGAAACACTTCATCATCATCATTTAAGTGACCTCTTCAGTCTCAGCTGACTGCAGGTGTCCCCACCCTTATAACATCCCCACCCTTTTCTGTCGTGATGCCACTGTGTTGTTTATAAGGGTGGGACACCTGCAGTCAGCTGAGACTGAAGAGGTCACTGAGATGATGATGAAGTGTTTCTCTCAGTAAACGCTGTGTGCAGACGAATTGATTCACCTCTCTGTACTACCACCGTTAACCTTCTCCTCCATTAGAGGCGTGAGATAATGGCACAGAAGCAAAATGTCAAGTAATGTGTTACTGTCACGTTATTTCTGGATCTCACGGTGAGAATTTATACATGGATTAGTTTAGTCTCTAAATAGACATAAACTGACAGCAAATTCACATTTTCCCCCTGGCAAGCCAAAACGTAATTTAAATTTTTAATTGACCCCCCCCCCTTTTCTCCCCAACTGTATCCGGCCAATTACCCACTCTTCCGAGCAGTGCCAGTCTCTGCTCCACCCCCTCTGCTGATCCGGGGAGGGCTGCAGACTACCACATGCCTCCTCCCATACATGTGGAGTCACCAGCCGCTTCTTTTCCCCTGGCAGTGAAGAGTTTCACCAGGGGGACGTAGCGGATGGGAAGATCACGCTATTCCCCCCAGTTCCCCCTTCCCCCACACAGGCACCCCAGCCAACCAGAGAAGGTGCTAGTGCAGTGACCAGGACACATACCCACATCCGGCTTACAGACACGGCCAATTGTGTCTGCAGGGATGCCCGACCAAGCCAGAGGTAATACAGGGATTTGAACCGACGATTCCTGTGGTGGCAGGCAACGGAATAGACTGCTACGCCACCTGGACACCCTTTAACTGATGTTTTGATAATCTGAATCTTGAGTCTTGTAGGAGTGGTTGGATGGTGTTGAGGTGTGTGTCACGTTTTGACCCGTGAGATCAGGTGACACGTCAATAGGCCGATTGAGATCACATGGTTTCTACCTCAAATCTAACTGCGAAAAAAAGGCACAATTATTCTAACGAAGCCTAATAAAACATCAGAGCAGGTTAGTAATATCAAGTTAATGTCCGCTGGAGGAGAAGCACACACACACACACACACACACACACACACACACACACACACAAACATGTAAATATGAAGAATAAGATTTCTGCTTCACGCCTGTTGAACTGGATGGCAGATTTGGCCTTAAGCTTCCTCTGTTCTCACAGCTTCCTTCCTGTGGGGCTGTTATGCATGTTAAGCAAGTTTAGCCCTGCTGTGGAGAAAGGCTATCTGTCAATGTGGCCGTTTGTCCAGGGAGAGCGTTCCTACAGCAGATACGGCATGAACACACGCATCCACCTACAGGCGTGTTCAGTAGCAGAGAGAAGTTCAGGATGACCCTCCGTATATACATGTGTGACACTAACCCTGGACAGGCTGTTACTGTATGACTGCATCTTTACACCACACTCACATCCTGGCTTAGCTACACTTCCACATGTACGACGTCTCTCCATTTTTCTTCCATGGAGAAGTGCACTTCGGCTTATTGCTGCATGCATAGAAAAAAGCTGATGATAGAAGTTATGTTTTTTAACCTGCTAGTATCTCATAAAACCACACCTGAGATTATCACCACGAGTCGTACAAGGTCCTAAACACCTCTGATGGGGGGGGGGCATCACAGCATTTATGGAAACAAAGGCTGTTCTGATGTTATTTTAGGTGACAGACACTTTAACTGTCCAGCCCATAATGCCGAACATGTCACACAGTTTGTACATCACAGACATTCTTAAACACCTTGCAGCCATCTCCAGTTCACTATATCACACTTCTCCTGTTGTCTTCTGACCAACACTAGGCAAGAGGCTGGCAGAAACACGCTGTAGTCATTTGGAGATAAAACACATTTTTCAGCTGCTGATCACAGGAAGGATGATGGAAGGTTAAATAAATTTTTCGGTGGCTCACAGATCACATAACAGACGGACTCATTGAACCCCTAAAGTTTCCTGTCTCATACATGAAGGTAATGGGTTTGACCTCAGCTCTGTGTCATGGTACATGCTGCAGCACAGCAGGCTAACGCTATAGTAACGCTATAGTAGCGCTATAGCAGCGCTATAGTAATGCTATAGCAACGCTATAGTAATGCTATAGTGACGCTATAGTAACACTATAGTAACACTACCGTAATGCTATAGCAATGCTATAGTAACACTATAGTAACACTATAGTAACGTTATAGTACCACTATAGTACTGCTATACTAATGCTATAGTAACGCTATAGTACAGCTATAGTAACGCTATAGTGATGCTGTAGTAACGCTATAGTAATGCTATAGTAATGCTGTAGTAACGCTATAGCAATGCTATAGTACTGCTATACTAGTCCCATGCTGCTGATATCAGAAATACACTAGTAATACTATGAAGGAACATGTTTTCTGGTAAGAAAATAAGATTATTATTTTTTTGTTGTAACCCAATTTCACAGATGAGATGTCAGCAGTTACACGGCAAGCCATAACACGTGAATTAGTGGCTAAGCTAGTTAATTATAGTTAATCTGTGGACCAAAGACATGTGCAGTGACATTTTCAGTGCACAATAAAAAGCTTTTCCAACACTGAAATCCTCAGCATTTGTCTTGGCATGTGTCCAATACAATCAATATCCCTCTCTGTCTCTCTCTCTGTCTCTCGCTCTCTCGCTCCCTCTCTGTCTTTCGCTCTCGCTCTCTCACTCTCTTTGTCTCTGTCTATCTGTCTTGTCTGTCTCTGTCTGTCTGTCTCTGTTTCTCACTGTCTTTCCGTCTCTTTCTGTCTCTTTCTGTCTCTCTGTCCCTTTGTTACTCTGTCTCTGTCTGTCATTCTCTCTCTGTCCCTTTGTCACTCGGTCTGTCTTTCTCTGTCTGTCTGTCTCTGTCTCTTTGTCTCTCTGTCTGTCTTACTCGCTCTGTCTATGTCTATGTCTCTGGGTGTGTGTGTGTGTGTCTGTCTCCGTCTCGCTCTCTCTCATGTCTCTCTCTCTGTCTGTCTCTATATCTCTTTCTCTCTCTTTGTCTCTGTCTCTCTCTGTCTGTCTATCTCTCTCGTCTCTCTCTTAAAGTGGTTGCCAATCAGCGTGGAAGAACAGAACATATGAAAACAGGAAACAGTTTAATTGCGGTAAACAAACCAACACAATAGTGATTAGACGCCCTGCAGACACGCAGTCTGTGTCAGCGAAGCTGCTCTCAATGCCTAAATGAGCAAATATAAAGACAAAAACCTCTTTTAATGAACTGACAGCGCAAATCAAAACAAGTTGTAAGCTTTTAAAGGATTAGTAGATCGTTTCATTTCTTGCTTGACACAACACATTTGCAGCCCTCCGTAATCGTTTTGAATGACGTATGATATTGTATCTCTAAAATGAATAGCCTATGTGCCGTTACAGAAGAAAACTTAATTATGGCTCTTTTAGCTAAAATTCTAGGTCCTCGGTGAGATGCAACACAACACAAATTAACAAAAATACACAAATTTTGAGTGTAAAAAAATAATTAAAATTTAACATCTGCAAAATAAAGTACGTCTATACTGATGTTTTGTCATTTTGTCAGCCAAAAACCTGCAACCTTACTTGTTTTAGTTATTTTGTTATCCTAATATGTAGTGAAATTTAATTTATACAATAATGATATGAGAAGAAAATGAGGCAACGCAATGTCCCCTCATCGGTTTATTTGGGTTTACACAAAATTTAGAAACCGATGTCCCACCCACAATCTCAACATGTCAAGACATTCACAGTATCTCAACACATTTAACTGTTCTCATCTGCTTGCAAATGATGCCGTAACGCAGCGGAGGACCAATTTACTCATAAATCCTTACTGCAGCGACACAGGCACACACAGCGGTATTTGTCTTTATGAACATAAAGATTTATTTATTGGTGTGTGTATTATCTGTGCTGCAGAATAAAGTCGCTGTAGAGGTGTGTGTGTGCATGAAAGAGAATTTGAAGAGGACTCGTTGGCTTTTAACACAGAATGATAGCCTTATTATTAAAGTTAAATGGTGTCGAGGGGACTTACCTCAACTAGGAACAGTCTCCGTGTCTCTGTGTGAAACTTAAATAGCAGTCCTGGACCAGTCCTGAACTGTGTGTGTGAAGCCTTCCTGAGCCTCACAGGAAAAGGAGAGTCTACACCGATGGAGGTGGTGGAGCTTCAGTGACATCACGCCATTTGCCGTCAGGGTATTGCTACACTGACTGTCCATAGATGCCATGAGAGGTTTATTTAAAGGTGATAAAGCCCACTAAATCTGTGAAACTGCCTTAAAAACAGTTTCAAGTAAGTTATCGGGGCAAGAGTGCTGCGCCTTGTGTAAATCCTACAGACAGACTACACACTGTCTGTAGACTCAAGAACTGCCTATGAGCCTTTATCTATAAGAGATCTATTGTAATAAACGACAGCCTTGTGGACAAAGCGTGATGGAAATCAACCAGCCTCCGGTCTCTGTTGCCTTGGTAACAGCACCCTCTGCTGGTGAAAATCTTCCCGACAACAGATCTCCATGGCAACAGCGTTCTTTACCAGGTCTTTCCACCTGCCGGCCCGCTGTTGCTACTCCCCTCAGTCAACCGTAGAAGAGGTTTAAATAACGACATAAGAGAATTGAATAACGACATAAGAGATTTCAATAACGACATAAGAGGTTTGAATAACGACATAAGAGTTTTGAATAACGAAATGAGGTTTTAAGAAGTTTGAATAACGACATAAGAGGTTTAAATAACGACAAAAGAGGTTTAAATAACGACACAAGGTTTGAATGACGACATAAAAGTTTAAATAACGACATAAGAGGTTTGAATGACGACATAAGAGGTTTAAATAATTACATAAACGGAAGCCTAACATGTTGAACTTGTTAAACTGGATCAATATGTAGTCAACACCAGCTTTACTCTGTAGCATGTTTTGGGCTTGCTTGGAAAGGTCACTTTTAAGTATGTAGCTGATGCTAACTAGAAGTTAGCTAGCTATGCTAGTCTTCCTATACAGCAAAAGTAACTTTCAGTATTTTTTAATAGTGTGTGACCAAACATGTCTCTGTGACAACTCACAGTGACAAGCAAACTCAATTAGAAAGGTCTTCAAAGGTCTGTATTTTGTCGAGTGGCAGAGTTGATCTTTCATTTGGTAATTAGCTTTTTTCAAATACAGCCTTTATTACTTTTTTTAATTTTATTACAGACACCAATATTTATAGAGACCCTTCAGCCATCTTCTGTATTAAGGTCTGCATTCAGGAAACCAGAACAGATGTTAGTCAACGTATTTCTTAACTGATTATTAAAACTTTCCAAAAGACGTGCTTGGTGAAAGCCATAATTGAATTAAATTTTTATGCCCCAGATAAATATTGTACATACTAATTAAGGATTCCTACACGTCTTGAAAGGTTGGAAATTTGATGAGTTTATTAATCATGGGAAATGATAAAACTGATCAGATGTCCAGGCCCTAGCATCCCACGACCCTATTAAGGATAAGCTGCTTGGATAACAGATGGATGATCAGATGTCCTGGAAATATGATGGTGGTCATGGAAAATTGTCTCACTATGTTATAAAATTGTATTTTTACTTTCTGGGATTGTATATTTTCAATGTAATTTTCTTACCTGAGATGTCATAGTTTTCTCCTTATGTTGGTGTGTTGAGATGTGACATCAATATGTGAAGTCTGGGCGGTGTGTTCAGTCTTACAGTCCATCTAGAGACTGTTGAAACTTGCACTGATAGTTAATACTGAATAATATGACCTGCTGTCATGGATATCTAAAAATAAATCATGGAAAATGTCCTTGAAACGTCCTAGAAAATGATTTCTTAAAAACAGTGACAATTAGATGCCCTTGTCTGAATGGACCATCTAATCCTTACATAATTTGGGACTTGGTATAATAAAAATACCCTCAGATTTTCATCACCAAACTTTATATCACTGATTTCTTGACTTTAACAGTGGCAGCATGTTCAGGACAACGGCATGGAGGAACACTGTCGGTGATGCAGTGAGCTGTCACCAAGCCCAAGGCCTCAGCGTAGCAATATTCCTCCTTAAATCCTACGGCCCCGCAAGGTTTCTACTGAAAGAGGAAGGACAACCCAAAAACGTTAAGGTAATCAGCTGATATTAAAGAGACAGTTCGGTTAATGGGGTTTTTTAGTGTCCTACTTGGACAAACTCATGGCTACTTTTTTGTCTGTGTACAGTTTGACACTGATCAGTGAGTTTAGCCCATCTTAGCTCAGTTGCTGATCATTAGCAGCTTCTCTCAGAAGAAGGGAATACACCTACTCCGAAGCTGACAAATGCTTTTTACCAGTTAGCCTAGTGTTTACAGTTTTTCTTCACCAATGTTTTCATGGTGGCAGCCATACCAACATGTACCCTGGCTCTGCCGAATGACAGAAGTTAATCAGGGGTGGACTTGGCTAGTACTTGGATGGAAGACCTGCGAAAACTGAGTTGTTGCTGGAAGTGGTGTTGGTGGGCCAGTAGGGGGCAGTCTTCCCTCTGGTCCCAAGAGCAACATCCATCCATCCATCCATTATCCGAACCGCTTATCCTGCTCTCAGGGTTGCGGGGATGCTGGAGCCTATCCCAGCAGTCATTGGGTGGCAGGCAGGGAGACACCCTGGACAGGCCACCAGGCCATCACACAGGGCTCACACACACACACACACACACACACACACACACACACACACACACACACACACACAGTCTGTGAGAAAGAGATCATAATGAAATCCAAACATCCAACAAACAAAAAAAAAGTAGACTACATCAGAAAAAACTAGTTTTACACTGTTACAGTGTCGTATCAAATGTCAGCACATTGGCTGTTGTGAAGTAAATTACAATTGGGTTTTATGTGACTTTATGTGTTAGAGTCTGAAGTTGTGGAAATAATTTTTTATTTGGTGACATTGGAGGCAGCTGTTAATAATGCTTTCTCATCATTACATTTAAATTCCATCTTAATGCTGGGTGTGGGGAAGAGTGGGGTAATTGGCCAAGTGCAATGGGGGGGGGGGTAAATAAATAAATTCCATCTTAATGTGCAACTGCAATCGTATGAATGACACAGCTTGGGGACTGGTGTTGGTACCAAGTGAGTTTATTAATTCAGTGCACAAAAAAGGCTGGACTAACAACACTACTATCATAACAGAGGTAAAAACACAAGTTGCCCCTTTTGACAGGATGAACACCCATAAAGATGAATGACGAGACATAAGAGAAGGGCAGTACACTATAAAACACTCAAGTCAGTACAAATACATTCAGCAAAGCAACAGCAGTCTTGGTTTTTACTTGGAGTAGTTGTCAGCACAGACAGGGAGTGTACCACTCCTTGTTTTTCAGCTGGTGTGGTTCAAGCTCAACACTGGCAACAGGAGGGTTTCTGCTGGTTTGTGAGCATTGTGATTAGCTAAACGCTGAACTTGTTGCTACATTTACAAGCTGTCACATGTTTGAAATTTTTTCATCTTATTTCATTATCCTTGTCAGAAAACCACCTGCCACTGTGTGCCTGATAGACAACCTCTGACAGCATTCAGATGGATTAAGATGCCCCCTGGAGGAGGAACATCTGCTGAAGACCCCGATGGCCCTCTTAAAACAACCCCTCGTGTCAGGAGGAAAAACAGTACGCACGAAAAAGATATTTAACACCACAGTCACCACATAAAATGTTGCCTAAATATGTATTATCTACAAAAACTAGTCATGTATGTAGCTACAGTACTGACCCTCAGTCACACACATGTCATGATGGATGAATCAGTTAAACAACACCATGATGGAAGACTAAACTTGACTACACGTTGTACCTCAAATTTCAGGGAAGGGCAAATATTGCTAGAGGAACCATCTTATGGAGGCAGTCATCAGTGCGTGTGTGACTAAACTCAGCTTGTGTGTTATTCTCACATTCAGAATGAGCTCAGCCCCTGCAGACCGCTGCGTTTACGTGTAGCAGACATGCACGTTAAAGTGTTCCAAGCTTAACATCTGTCAGTAGAGGGTAACTTCATCTAGCGGTTGACTCGGATGTGTGATGTCATTATCATACCTGTAGCTCTTACAATTACAAATATTTTTGGATATAACGTGTTCTCGGCATGGCTTTCACAGAAGGTAAAGTGTGAGATTCATTCAAAGCAAAAAAATTCAGAACAGTTCCTTTATCTGAAATTAATTAACACTCCTCCAACCAATCAGAATTCATAGAGGCCAGAATATGGAGCCGCTTATACCAGTTACACCCAAGTCCATCTGAGTCAAAGATGCATTCTGGTTCCACTGATTATTATTATTATTCATCTCTCATCTCATCTCATCATCAGCCGCTTCTCCGGGGTCAGGTTGTGGTGGCAGCAAGCTAAGTAGGGCACTCCAGACGTCCCTCTCCCCAGCAACGCCCTCCAGCTCCTCCTGGGGGATCCCAAGGCGTTCCCAGGCCAGATTGGACATGTAGTCCCTCCAGTGAGTTCTGGGTCTACCCCGGGGTCTCCTCCCAGTTGGACGTGCCCGGAAAACCTCCAAAGGAAGGCACCCAGGAGGCATCCTAATCAGATGCCCGAAACACCTCAACTGGCTCTTTTTGACACGAAGGAGCAGCGGCTCTACTCCGAGCTCCCCCCGGATGTCCGAGCTCCTCACCCTATCTCTAAGGCTGAGCCCAGACACCCTATGGAGGAAACTCATTTCAGCCGCTTGTATCCGCAATCTCACCCTTTTGGTCACTACCCAAAGCTCATGACCATAGGTGAGGGTTGGAACGAAGATTGAATGGTAAATGAATTTTATATTATTATTGTTATTATTATTATTTTAAAGCACTGCTGTTGCAGTTCTTGTGATAACCACAGCAAGAAGGTTACTGAGCCTATTTTTCCTTTTTCTGGATTCTTCCATATATTTTAATTGTTAATTATTTGAGGAAAAATCTTTCAGTAGGTGGATGTGGGTTGGCAACTAAATTTAATACATTTGACTATGTTAATTGGGTGTAATTTCATGATAAGCAAATACTGAATCACTATTATGCCCACAATCACCTTAGATCTCAATCTCATGGTTGTTACTGCAATACCACTTTGCCAGCAGCTAAGTTATGGTCATGACATCACGACACCGAGTCTGCTTACACGGCTAGATGTTGAAATGGAACCAGTCAAAACTCACACCTTTGAAGTAACACAAAGAATCAACGCGTTATCTTGTTACGTTCTACAATGAAATGCAATTTATGTTCATACACATCATAAACCATTCAGTTCCATGCATTTATACGTATAGTCAGGGCTTGTAACCTCAACAGCAAGATGAATAACCTCAAAAAAATGGCAGCTGAGGCCCACAATGTCAACATGTTTATGTCATTCAGAGATCACTGAGAAGTTCTCAGGTTGGAGTCAGTCACAGTCAGAGAGCAGAAGAAGCATACTTCAGTAAAAAATACAGACTTTTATGTTACTCCAACATTTTGATATTAATACTGAGACGATGTATTTTAAAACCTGACAGGGGTCTGTGGCTCACCAACAGTTTTCTAACCAAGAAACATCAGACTCAGATTCTCCTTCTCAGTAAAAACAGGCAGAATGACCAAAACCAGATATACAAGTGCTGTGAATGGGGAAGGCTCTTTTGTGTGTTCACTTTCTCTACAGCAGGCAATAATGGTGAGGGTAAGTGCACTACACATAGACCTGTATCTGTGTCCATCCTGCAGATTCACATTTCTCTAATTCGTTTATCCAGCAGAATTTTAGATGACATTTCTGCCCGTGTTATAATAATAATAATAATTCATGCTTGCGGGCAGAAAGAAGGCACCTTCTCTAATGCCAACACCAGGGACTATGTGTTGTATTGTGTTCCCACCAGCTTCTTGCTGGTGATCTTCAGTTTGGGGAGAATGAGAGACAGTGATGGCACACGGAAACATCTACGACAGCAGTGTGATCATTTAACACATGACACAGATCCTGCTTCTGGACATGAAAGCTAGCTTATGTTTTCTTTGGCAAGGTTGTACTTTACAATCACATAACCCAACCACAACAATGCCTATGTAAGCACAAACAGAATGAAATTTCCATTGGCTCCATGATCACTCACTCATCACCGGCGCCACCACCAGGTGAAATAACTCATGGGGTTTTTAAAACGGTTAACAGGACATTTAATGAAGCAGTGATGGGAAAACCGCTGCTTGTCATGTGACGTTTAACTGCGCTTGGCTAGAGGTCGGCCTTCACGGACATGCTTGGCACTCCTCTTCTCTGTCCTCCCCTTCTCCCTCACCTTCCTCAGACGGCGTGGAGGCGGCGTACCTCGGGACTCGCTGTCCTCCTGAGCGCTGGACGTGTCCATGCCGTCTTGCTCCTCGGGGATGTTGGGGATGCCCCCGCTGCTCCCGTCCAGAATGTTCCTCAGTGAAGGGTCCTCCGGTGTGCATGTGGCTGTGTTGCCGCTCTCGCTGCTGCTCAGGTCCTGCTCCTCGCTGTAACGCCCCCCTCTGCCGTGATGCGGCAGGGAGGAGGCCCTGATGGACGGCCGCTTGCGCTCTGCCTCCCGGATGTTCTGCTGGGGCTCATTCATGTCCACACCAGAGTCCAGGCTGGTGTCGTTGCTGCTGGGTGGGCGATGGCGGCTCTGCAGCTCAATGATGGAGTGCCGTACCTGTGCTGCTGGCTTTCCATCCAGGGAAACGAACCAGGCCCTTGGATGAGAGGAGGAGGACCTGCCTCGTGTCAGCTCCAGCAATGTGCGCTCCGAGATCCCCTGGAGCTCACCCGGCACGCCGTGGACGGTGCTGAAGGCCCCCATGTCAGCTGCCTCATTGAGGGTCCCAGGCACCGAGACAGAGGACTCCAGGAGGTTACTGTAGTGCCCCCATATGCCGGGGTTGGGGCCCTGCCCCTGGGGGGGAGTTTCTAGAGGCTGGGGTTCATCTTGGCGGCTCTGCTGAGGGCTTTCTCCAGCTTGGTGGTGGTGGGGAGCTTTGGGGAGGGTCTGGGTGTAGCTGTCTTTGCTAGCAGGCTCTGAGTGAGCGTCGTACTCCCCCCCGTTCCGGGGGAAGGTGGCTGACTTGCAGCCTGAAACCAGCTGCTCCTGACCACCGAACAGCTCCGGGGCCTGAATGACGGCCACAGGCTGGTTGTAGATGTGAACCAGTTTGTCCTGGAAGAAGTGATTCGAATTCATGTTGGCCCGGTTCTGCTCTGACTTCTCCCGAATGCGAGCCACCTCTTTGCTGTTGATGTAGTGAGACAGAGGCTGGGGAGCCTTGATCCGGTCCATAGCCACATTCTCGTAGATGGGAGCAGCAGGACGACTCCCTGGGTCCTCCACGTAGATGTTGTAGTTGGCTTTGTGCCTTGGCGTGGAGGATGGCTCGCACTGAATGCTGCGGGATGCATGGCTGCGGTCGCCAGAATGGAACAACAAGCCCTCCTCCATGTTGGTGGAGGTGGTCTGGTCCTTTTTCAGGACTGCCAGTTTGGAAAAACGTGCTCTCCTCCTCCGGGGCTCTCGGTAAGAATTCCTGTTAGCAGCAGCAGAGAAGTTAAATGAATTAAAATGAGTAGATAGAGTACAGTTAATAGAGCCACTGTCCAGAAACCATCACTCACAACCTTCTCTGGAGAGCAGAAAACACTTTGGATGTTTTGGGCTCTGAGAGACATGTTTTAAATTTATTAAAATCTTGAGAATTTTTAATCACCTCATTAAAATTATTTTGGCAGGTAAAAATCCAGTCACATCTCTTCTTTATCTGATAAATTTTAAATATATTGACTTCAATATATCAGATGGAATGGCTCTAAATATCCAGACAGGTTTAACAAAGGCTGTGGACTTGATTCCTAATGGAGAATCTTTTGAATTATTATTAAAACTGAGAAAAGTGATAGAATATTTAACAGTAATGATTTTTTACCTGCAGTGACACAGCAGCACAGACAGAAACCCGATCACAACAGCCAGCGTCCCTCCCAGTATTCCCACTAGTAGGTATGTGTGGTACGATATGAAGTCCAGCGAACTGCCATGTCCCGTGTAGTCTGCATGGACAGGTATGTACATACACAACACATCAATGCATCACCCGAGTTCAGCTGAATGTTTCATACAAACTACCGGATTTACCAGTGAAATGTGAAAAAATCATGGTCATCTTGAAATATTTCCATGAGGTAATACCGTTTGATGAGGTCAGCGGTGCTGCGATCCAGTAGCCCAGATGGGAGGCCATGTAGGTCCAGACCAGTTGGTCGTTGATCTTTTTTACTATTCCAAGTCCCTGGTTCTCCCACGCACCTTCAAATTATGAGAAGGATTCTGGTTTTGTATTGTTACGCCTCACAGTGTTGGTCAATCAGTATATATATAAATGCACAAAAGACAAATTATTGAGGTCATTGGCAAATGTTACACCAGTAACACCCAAGAAGATCATTATTTGATTTTAATTATTTTTGGAATTTTCTCCCAATTGTACTTGGCCAATTACCCCACTCTTCCGAGCTGTCCCGGTCTCTGCTCCAGCCCCTCTGCCGATCCGGGGAGGGCTGCAGACTACCACATGCCTCCTCCCATACATGTGGAGTCATCAGCCGCTTCTTTTCATCTGACAGTGAGGAGTTTCACCAGGGGGACGTAGCACGTGGGAGGATCACGCTATTCCCCCCAGTTCCCCTTCCCCCCTGAATAGGCGCCCTGACCGACCAGAGGAGGCGCTAGTGCAGCGATTAGGACATATAATTCGGCTTCCCACCTGCAGACATGGCCAGTTATGTTTGTAGGGACGCCAGACCAAGCCGGAGGTAACACAGGGATTCAAACCAGTGATCCCCATTTGGGTAGGCAACGGAATAGACCGCCACGTTACCCAAACGCCCCTCAGCCATCCTATAGTATAGCAGCAGTGGGCAGCTGCAGTGCCCGGGGACCAACTCCAGTTCTTTCTTTCTTGCCTTGCTCAGAGGCACAGGCAAGAGTATTAACCCTAACATGCATGTCTTTTTGATAAGAATTATATATACATATATACACATATACACACACACACACACACACATATATATATATATATATATAAAGGTAGTTGTACATCTGTCTTAATATTCTGCTTCTCATTTGTTGAGCACTTTTGTCAACACCACTGATGGTTTCTGGAAGAAAAAAAACCTGCTCTATATATACTTAGCACTAAAAGTAAGGAAATGTGTGTTTGGTAGGTTATTTCTTTGTTGTAACAATGCTTCTTGGCAATAAATCTTATATCAGGCAGCTGATTGTCAGCACCTGGAGTACCAGAAGCTCAAAACAAGAGTCAATAGCAACAGCAAAATAAGCTGTTTGGCATCAGCAGAGAAGATTTGGCAAATTTTTCATGGGAGCAGCCCACATACTCAGCTCTGCTGCTCATCCCACAAATGCATGTTCCTTACAAATGTGGCACGATTTAAAAGGGAAATAAACAGGCTTTCCAACGATATCAGATTTATTGCCAAAAAGCATTGTTACAACAAAGAAATAATCTACCAAACACACATTTCCTTACTTTTTGTGCTAAGTATATATCAATTATAAGTATTGTTTTGTCCCTACCAGTCTTGATATTGAAGGCCCATGCTGGTACTGTGTCAGAGGGCCTAAGATTGGTTGTGCGTCCAAGCGGCAGGCTGATTTGAATTGGCCCTCGCACTGGGAGCTCCTCGCCACCAGAGTACAGCAGGGTGCAAATGGCGGCCACGGCCTGCAGCTGAATGCTTCTGTAAACTGCACACATTAATATAATGAGAGAGTTATCTTAAAACACTCTTAAAAAACCTTTATTTTAGACTTCTTGGAAAACAGTAGTACAGCCTTTAGATAATAATATGTGATGTCCCTGAATGGAGATGTGGTGGTGGACCTTACAGAGGGCTCACCTGATTTGTTGTTGATGATGCCTGGGGTGCAGTTGACACAGTCTTTTGCCAGGTGGCGCTCTGGAACCGTCAGGTAAGCCGTCACTGACGAGATGTTGGTCTTGTCTGGTAGAGGGAGGATGCTTTTGGGGAATTTAACGCTGGGCTGAGAGGAGCTGTCTGTCAACACAATGTACAGAATGACACACATACAAAGTGTTTTGTAATGCTTCATTAAACAGCATATGACATGACATCTCAGAGCTGGGAGCATGCTAACATACTTACACACACACACACACACACACACACACACATATACTATATATGTATGTATAATTTGTCTCAAAGAAAATGTTCATGTCCAGTATGTCCTCACTGAATCTTACTCACGGATTCACAAAACTTTTCTCAAGTAAAAGCCCGAGACGTTCCTGAAGGAATGGTCTCTTGATTTCATTCAGTGAAAAGATAAAAGACAGAAAATTCTCATGAGATTTTTTTTTTTTGTGATTTCAATTTTTTTTTCAATTTCTTATCCAATTTCATTTTAAGATTAAAGTAGAAATCCATCCATCCATTATCCAAACTGTTTATCCTGCTCTCAGGGTCATGGGGATGCTGGAGCCTATCCCAGCAGCGGGCGGGGAGACACCCTGAACAGGCCGCCGGGCCATCACGCCCCCCCCCCCCCCACCACCACACACACACACACACACACACACGCACACACACATTCACACCTAGGAACAATTTAGTACGGCTGATTCACACTGTCACAGTTTCTTGAGACATCCAAAATAGTGATGTTTCGAGCTACATGCTCTTCTTCAGACTTCCTTCATTTATCTTCATCTTAGTTTCTTTGTATAATATAGTTTATTTATAGTTTTTTGTGATGTGCACATCTGCTTCTCTTCGTTTGTGGTTTTATGTCGTCGTACATGACTTCTGCTGCTAACTGTTTGTAACGTCAATGTTCTCAAACAGGAAGCTTATTTGGACTTCGTTTTTATTGTCGTTTTTATTTAAGTTATCCACACCTACGATGACAGGTGGTGATCAAAATGGTGTTTGAGCACACCCGATCACAGAGAGCCATTCAGCATGAAACACCTTGTCCACCACCACCCATAAAACCTGGTGGAACCTGAGTTGTACCCATTGATGTAGTACTATCTGTTGGGGGCGGCACGGTGGCACAGTGGTTAGCGCAGTGGCCTCACAGCAAGAAGGTCCTGGGTTCGAGCCCCGGGGTAGTCCAGCCTTGGGGGTCGTCCTCTGTGTGGAGTTTGCATGTTCTCCCCGTGTCTGTGTGGGTTTCCTCCCACAGTCCAAAGACATGCAGGTCAGGTGAATTGGCCGTACTAAATTGTCCCTAGGTGTGTGCGTGCGTGCGTGCGTGCGTGCGTGTGTGTGTTAGACAACTTTACTTCTTCAAACTCAACACTACCTGCCTTCCTCTTCCTCATCAGTCTGCTACAGTCTGCAGGATTCTTATATTCATGGATTAGTTGTGGTCTTGCCAGCAGTAAGAAGTATCATAAAGGATGTTTGTTTGTGTGCAAATCTTCCAGATTGTAACTTTAAATGCCTAAAATGAAACTGGCACCTTCAAAGCTTTGTGGGGGGGAAAAAGACTCTGGTTATCGTGCACATTTCAGACGTGACCTTCACGTTGACCTGGGTGAAGTGGGGGTGAGTGAACATACCAGGCAGTTTTCCAGTGATGAGCAGCGAGTCTTCAAACAGCCAGATGTTTCCCTGGCTGTGAGGGAGCAGCATCAAGGTAACAGCAGAGAATACTGGCAAAAACACAAAAATACTTTGGATTAATATTTTGTCAGCAAGTCAAAGTCAATGGCCAGAGGAATTTCACACAGGTTTCATTTCGTAGAAAAGGAAAAAAAGACTGGAAGAAACAAGGGAAGTGTAAATTCAGCTATGGAATAGAACAGAATAACTTTTCCCGAAGGGAACTCTGAACTTCATATGCAGTAGCCAGTTTGAAGCAGATAAATAAAATATGCTCATTATACAAATATATCACTGAATTATACATGGATGTCATTATACTAACTGTACTAAAATGCTTGTACTGTAATATGTTTAGAAAAGACAATGTATTAATGTGTTTGTTGGTAACAAATAGACTATTATATTCTCTGTTGTACAATATACTGTAGTAATTTACTACGTCTGTGTGTATGTGTGTGTGTGTGTTCATTTGCTGTCTTATGTCTGTTGACTGACATCACTGTTTTTTACTTTGAGCCTTTGCATTGTTTTCTGCATCTCTGATAATCAGCGTTGTTTTGTTTTATAAATAACAATATTAGTAATTAATGTAGTTATAGTTTTATAAAGAAACTACCCTCATCACTAGAACGACCATGGGTGGTCATTGTGACCGTTTTGGATTTTCAAAGTTTGATAACTTTGGGGGGGAAAAGTTACAGACTTGCCGCTCCGAGTGCTCCTAAAATTGCATATATTTGCATTTAAAATGAGGTTTAGATCAATTGTATAAAAGTTATGATAAGATCTACTTAAAACGACCATGAGCGGTCAAAAAGGCCCATGAGCGGTCAAAAAGGCCCCGCGTAATTTGCGCGTCATGGGGCGCGTCATGTCAGTATTTATGACGTTTGTTGGTGGCGTCATTTCCTTCGTGAAGTTCGTTGCTCTGCCCTAGAAACACACTAGCGCCCCCCAGTGCAGAGAAACAGTCTAAACTTGATGTGTGACGATGTCCAACATGTCTGGTTACAGACGCACCATGACTCCCACCGAGGCGCTGCAGCATTTACAGGCGTTGGACAGCCGCCATTTTAAATTGTTTGAAAAAATAGCATTAAAGTTGTTGAAATGCTAATTTTGGTGTCAGTTAGTTTCATAACAGACACACTAACATATGTAATGCGTTAATATCAATATTGGGTATTTATCTTGACAGAATATGGAGTTGGAAACCCGTGGGTGGCGTTCCAGTAGTTTTTAAGTTGCGGTCGTTGTTTGGGACTGTTTCAATATTTACTTTCGGTTCTTTTTTACACGCCACGTTTCATAGGCCTTGTTACGTTTGTTAGATTATCAATATGTGTTTCCGTTTTGTTCTTCAGGTAATATTTTCACTTTTTCAATTTTGCTATTCAAGTTGGACCATGTCTCTCTGAAGTTTAAATTGTATAAAATTAGTATTATAGTTGTTAAAATGTTAATTTTGATGTTACTCGTTTCCTAACAGACACACTAACATATGAAATGCAATAATATCTCAACTGGGTATTTATCTTGACAGAATATAGAGTTTAAAAACCCGCCGTCATTTTGACCGCCCATGGTCGTTTTAGGTAGGAGGGAAATCCCGGTCGTAGTTTACGCACATCAGCGTCATTCTACAAAACCGGAAGCAGTTCGTTAACGCCAGCTGCTGATGCGCCGCGCGCGAGGTCCGCACATGCCGAAGCCTAATTCGGTTTTTACTGGAGTCGGGAGCAAAGTGGGACAGTGTGGTTTTAAAGACGTTGTTTTTGGCGAACTGGGCTCCACCGGACGCACGGGGGAGTGTTGGTTTCCAGTCACCCGGGCTTGGACCAGTTTATAAGGGCTCCGATGTGAACCGGAGACAATAGGGACTTTGGGAGACGAGGAGGCGACGTCGTTCTTCGGGAGGGACTGCGGCCGAGCCTGCCAGTGGTAAGTCCGTATTGTCATTGTTATTTTGGGCTGTTTCTCATAATACTAAGTCCTGATGGGAAGGATGCTGGTAGAAACAGTGTCGGTCATCTTAGTCGTGTTGTGCTAAATGATGGAGGCTTGGTGGAAGCGTGGACGTGGTGTGGGTTATCTGTTGAGCTGTGGTCTTGTTCATGTCTTCTATAAGGGCTTTGTTGTGGGGTGATAATGATGAGATTCTCGTCGTGTACCGGCTGGTTTGGGCCCAGTTAATTGTGGACACAAACACTGAGGTTAGGTACAAAATTGTGGTTGTCAGTCCCAGTTGTACTATAAACGGTTCCATGTGTCTTTGTTTGGTGACATTAATTTGTGTTGTGGATAGAAAGAGGGAAAGCGACTCTAGATGGCGTGAACGTAAGAAAACACTTTAGACCCGGTTGAAGAAGTGTTCTGTGAACCTGCTTGTGTTTACACACCGGTAAATCCCACAGGTCAGCTCAACCCTGGGGCCAAACGTATAAAACGCTTTATATTTGGGTGTAGAAATGTGTACACAACAGAACAGGAAACATTTTCGTCAGCTTTCTAAAACCCCACGTTGGCTTGTTCGCACCTGTTTCTCCTCAGCGCAGTAATCATGAAGTTGTCTGCACCTGCGCGAAACTTGCCACCACGCTCGCGATCGACTGGAATTGCTTGCACCACGCCCCGGCCCCCACCACGCCCCGCCCCGCCCCGGCCCCCACCACGCCCCAGTCCCCACCACGTCACTATTGTGACACGTGGAGGACTGACGCCACAAGGGGTTGTGGGAGATGGTGTTCAAACGCAATGACAGAACTCTTACGACAACAGAAATTTAAAGCAACAATTTAAAAAAATATTTATGATTTTCTCCCAATTTAGTGGCCAATCGATCCCTATTCTAGTTCAAACACCCACCCTCGTGCTGCATGCGTTCGCCAACTGCATCTCTCCAGCCGGCAGTCTGGAAGGAGACGCCTCCTAAATTCCGTGACAAGGCGGCTCCAGGCCGAACCACTGCTTTTTCCCACACACGCAGAGACGCATTCACGTGACGAACACAAGCCGACTCCGCCCCCCTCCCGAACACAGCGCTGCCAATGATTGCTGCTTCATCGAGTCCGTCCATAGTCTGATCTGACGAGACCGGGTACGCGAACCCCGGTCCCCAGTGGGCAACTGCATCGACACAAAGCCGATGCTTAGACCGCTACACCACCGCGGACCCAACGCAACAATTTTTAAAACGTTTTTCCTATTTTGTTGTAGTGGAATACGTTTTCTTCGATATGTTAGCATGTGTCCATGCATTGGACATGATAAGCATTACACCTAATTTAGGCATTTTTCTGGAATGATAGGCTATCAGTTATTGTAATTACACGACGAACACATTGCCACTGAAAGATGATAAAGTAACCTGGGTTACACAGTCCTGCCTGTTGATGGGATGTGGGAAGCTGGGGGTGGGTTTCATTGTGGGGGCTGTACATCTTGGGGCCGAGGTACTCACATTAGAACAGGGCAAAGTGTAAGCTAGTGAACTTCTTGCTTGGCCAAGCAAAGGTTGCCACATGCCCTACAAGGAGGAGCAGGGGGAGAGGGAGTTGGTGTGTGGATCTAGTGGCCCCATACAGGACACTGGTCACAGCATGCTGAGAGCACAAAATGATTATTACAGCTGGGTGAATAACGCCCATATACTCTGTGTAGGGAGGCTGTATGGTTTGTTGGGGAGGGGGCTTGACTGTGTGTTGGTGGTCAATATGTATGTAACCATATGTAAAACTGAACAGTATGTGGGGATCATGGTGAGGGTCTGATGGTTGTGTGTGTGTGGCAGTTTGTGCAGTGTAGGTTGTATGTTAGGTTTTCATGTATGTAAATAGTGTTGTTTTGTGAGGTGACTGTTCATTAAAGAACATCCAAAGCAAAAACACAGTCCTGCCTAAAGCAGTGATGTGAGAAGTGGGCAGAGCTGCTGTTCCTGGAGGATTTTTTTCCCCATTCAGTCCACTGTTGGAAATTTTACTTATAACAATTACCACAATAAAACTCAACACAGAAATAAGGAAGCCTCTCGGATGATTAAGCGATACCGTAGTTAATCCAGCACCATCGTTAATATAAAGTTTAATATTATTTCTGAGAAATTGTTTGGAGAGAAGTATGTAGGAGTGGTGCAGGATATGTATGAGGGCAGTGTGACTGTGGTGAGGTGTGTGGTAGGAATGACAGATGGGTCCAAGGTGGAGGTGGGATTACATCAAGGATTGGCTCTGAGCCCTTTCTTGTTTGCAATGGTGATGGACAGGTTGATGGACGAGATCAGGCAGGAGTCTCTGTGGACTATGATGTTCGTGGATGACATTGTGATCTGTAGTGAGAGTAGGGTGCAGGTTGAGGAGAGTCTGGCGAGGTGGAGGTATGCACCGGAGAGAAGAGGAATGAAAGTAAGTAGGAGCAAGACGGAATACCTACGCGTGAACGAGAGGGAGGACAGTGGAATGGTGAGGATGTAAGGAGTAGAGGTGACGAAGGCGTATGAGTTTAAATACTTGGGGTCAACTGTCCAAAGTAACGGGGAGTGCAGAGAGAGGTGAAGAAGAGAGTGCAGGCAGGGTGGAGTTGGTGGAGAAGAGTGTCAGGAGTGATTTGTGACAGAAGGGTACCAGCAAGAGTTAAAGGGAAGGTTTACAAGATGGTAGTGAGACCAGCTATGTTATATGGTTTGGAGACAGTGGCACTGATGAAAAGACAGGAGGTGGCAGAGTTGAAGATAAGATTTTCATTGGGAGTGATGGAGGAGGACAGGATTAGGAATGAGTATATTAGAGGGACAGCTCAGGTTGGACGGTTTGGAGACAAAGCAAGAGAGGCAAGATTGAGATGGTTTGGACGTGTGGAGGAGAGATGCTGGGTATATTGAGAGAAGGATGTTGAATATGGAGCTGTCGGGGAAGAGGAGAAGAGGAAGGCTAAAGAGGAGGTTTACAGAAATGGTGAGGGAGGACGTGCAGGTGGCTGGTGTGACAGAAGAAGATGCAGAGGACAGGAAGAGATGGAAATGGATGATCCGCTGTGGCGACCCCTAATGGGAGCAGCCGAAAGTAGTAGTAGCAGCAGTAGTAGTAGATTGTTTCTGAGAAATCATGTTATTTATTCTGTCTGGTTTATCAAAAACTACAGTACCCATCAGCCTCAGTGGCTGTCAATGGAGAACCACCTCAGAATAAGTAGTGGCGGCTGTCAGGAACAAAACAATACATCACAGTTCTTATTGTTGATTTGATTAAAATGACCCATAAATCATTTTATTTACAGAGCTTCACCAGTTGTTGTTGCTGTTTTTAATACTAAAATTATTCATGAAGAATAATAATGATGGTTGTAAATAATAATTATTGTTAGTAGTAGTTGCAGCAGTTGGATGTTTAGGCATTAACTAACAGAGAATGGGACTGTTAATTAACAGTGTGTGTTCCTCGAATGAGATCCTGAAGTTCCTTATAAAAAAAGTCTCTAGGAAAGATTGTCAGCAGAATGTGTAAATGACATTACTGTTGACCACTGGCAGGTGAATTTATCTTATCATTTGGTCCTCTGAGAGAGTCTGCTCAGCAGCTTGATGTGGGGTCACTGTCTTGCTCAAGGACACTTCAGTACATCAGATGTTTCAGGACCCAAATCGTCAAACCGGGGAATAGTCCCACTTCCGTTTTCAGCCATGACTGATAGAACAAATAATTTGAACAGGAAGTGGCTGCGTTGGCTCAGTAATTTACAAACTCAATAAATATTTCATGTGAAGTTGGTATTTCAGCCTATGTGGCCTCATCCTGCAGGATGTTAGCAGGCAGTATAATTAATTGTATGGAAGTGAAGCAGACGGTGTTTACAAATTGATCTTCCAGACAGTGTCTCAGGAGGCAGAACAGGTTGTCTGGTCAATCAAACCTGCTGCCGGTTCGATCCTCAGCCCCTTGCAAAAATGTGGCGGTGTCACTGAGCAAGACATCGAACCCCTAACTACTTCTGATGAGCTGGTTGGTTGGTACCTTGCATGGCTGACATCACCGTATGGGTGGGGGGGGTGGTGGCAGGTATGCGTTCATTGATTGTAAAGTGCTTTGAGTGGCTGTAGCAACTAGAGAAGCCCTGTATAAATGTAGTCCATTTACCGGTCCCCAGATTGGGGTTGTCAGGGTCATGTGGGGCCAGGGATGTCCATGCTGGCGTATCTAAAATGATAATGTAATATCTAATAAAAGAATCTAACTAAAAATAACCATTTCTAGCCTTATGGTTAAATGTAACCATCTCTAGTGTGTTAGATTAGTTCAGCATGTCTGTCTTTGGCCTGCGGTAGGAGATCGTGCCGTCCAGAAAGGTTGGTAGAAATGTTATCGGAGGTTCAACTCACTTGGTCTCTTGGCGGTTCTCCATGGTAGTGGAGTAGGGACGTAGCCATCTGTGTGGGCCAGCAGGGTGAGGCTGAGCTGTGGACTGTAGGGTACCAGGACCAGGAGCTCGCCTCTTGGCCCGCTTCTGCTGGAGTCTCGGAGGCTGTGGTTCAGGTACAGGTCCACTGTTGCCCCGGCCAGTGGCTGGCGGGTTACCAGGTCCCTCACCAGGACTTTCAGGAAGAACCGGGGTTCTGCCAGAGTGGAGAGACTTTTACAAACATGCTGAAGAATCCCTCATTTTATTTTCAGTAGTCCTGAAAATGTTCTCGAGGAGTTTTGTCGTGGCCAGGAGTGGAGGTGTTCGTTGAAATTGCACCAGAGCAAAAGAAACGATAACAGAAGGTAGGGCTGTCAGTGACAGCCGGCCTGTCAGTGACAGCCGGCCTGTCAGTGACAGCCGGCCTGTCACTGACAGCCGGCCTGTCAGCGGTAGCACGTTAATCACGATGCTATTGAAAGCGCAGCATAACGCGCTACTTATCTGACCGTATTTGTCCCTTCTACGTACCCGTAGTTGGTTGGGGACTCGAGCCGCAGTGCGGTGGTGGATAAAATAACACCGCTGGACTCCGAAACGGCTCAGTTGACACAGCACAAGTAATGTGCGTCTTGTGTCAAGCGGAATTTCATGATCACCGCAGTACTTGGAGTTTGAGCTAAACGTACAGGTGCAGCTAACTGTCGGACCAAAGCACCATGACGTCATATGTGACGAGCTAGCAGCGACTGCCTGCAGACCGGTGAAGGTCGTATGTACATAAGGGTTTCTTTCTGTTCTTAGTGTTCATATGATTCCCAATCACTCCGGTAATATCGTTATTATGGACGTAAACACTATCTGGAAATGCAAAATAATAGAATTTTAAACATGCGATGTAAAACGCAAATGATCGCGATTAACTATTGAAATTTAGATTAATCGCAATTGGCAGCCCAAAGAAACACACAGTCATTTAGTCAATGTACCTGTGAGGGAGACTTGTCATGTGAACGCAAAGCCTTCTGAGGCGTAACATGTGCATTAATGTACACTGACTTGTTCAGCACACGCGTTTCTGTACAATGACGTCACTTACTGGCAGGTGTTCCAGCTAACCCTACATAGTAACCATATCGGTGTGTTTAGTTAAAGTGAAGCTGAAGTGACAGAAGATTAAAATGATAAGTAGATGGACATACACACACAGTATAACAGTAGTGCATGTAGAAGTTAGGGCTGGGCGATATGGACCGAAAATTATATATCGGTATTTTAAGGCTGAATGGCGATACACGGTATATATCTCGGTATAGTCCACGAACATTAAATGTTCAGTTGTAAGTCAAAGCCACATGTGAGATGTCGCAAACAAAATGCAAAGACAGGGTTTCCTTCCCTGTTTTAAAATAGACAGCTGCACAATATATCAACTTGTAAATGGAAAATTATCTAAAATAAATAACCTATATCAGGGGTTTTCAAAGTGTAGGAAAGCGAGCCTCCCCTCAGAGAACATAAAAACAGCTGCGCCCCCCCTCCCAATTATTATTGTTGTTGCTATAATGTATGTTCCACTCAGGTATAAAAACGGGTTTCAACAATAAATGAGATATCTTTGAAGATGATCTTTTATTTTTTAAACATCTTTAAACATTTTTCAAATGTTGTAGGTAATGTTACTAAAAATCGACCCATTTTGCTCCAAGAATTGCTGAAGTTAAATAAATTTAGCTAGATTTTTACGGTTACTTTTTCTTCACGTTTTTTTTCTCGCGCTGCGCCTCCCCTGAAGCTCCCTGGCGCCCCCCAGGGGTGGCGCGCCTCACACTTTGAAAACCCCTGGCCTATATTAAATAAAAATAGATCTGTCTCTGAGAATACAAACCGAATGTTTTGGATTTTCAAAGTTTAATAACTTTGTGGGGGGGGGGGGGATAGACCTGCCGCTCCCTGAATTCTCCTAAAATTGCATGTATTAGCATTGAAACGAGTTTTAGATCAATCGCACACACAAAGGTTGCGATAAGATCTACCAACACGACCATGAGCGGTCAAACTGATGGTGTGTTGTCACGTCATTTCCTTCGCGAAGTAAATCGCTCTGTCCTAGAAACGCACTAGCGCCCCCCAGTGCAGAGAAATAGTCTACACTTGATTTTTGATTATTCCCCACATGTCCGGTTAGACGCCGTTACAGACGCGTCATGGCCACCACCGACGCCTTGCAGTATTTACAGGCGTTGGACAGCGGCCAGTTTAAAGTGTTTGAAAAATAGTATTAAATCTGGTAAAATGTAATTTTGGTATCAGTTAGTTTCTTAACGGACATACTAACATATGTAATGCATTAATGTCTCAGTTGGGTCTTTATCTTGACAGATTATAGAGTTTAAAAACGTTCCAGTAGTTTTTAAATTGCGGTCGTTGTTTGGGACTGTTTCAGTTTTTATTTTCAGGTAATAGTTTCACTTTTTGCTATTCAAGTTCGACCATGTCTCTCTGAAGTTTAAATTGTTTAAAAAATAGTTTCATAACGATTAACGTCTCCATTAGGTATTTATTTTGACAGACTACAGAGTTTAAAAACCGGCCGTCATGTTGACCGCCCATGGTCGTTTTGGGTAGGAGTGAAATCCCGGTAGTCCTGGTCTTAAGAAACGGGTTATGTATTTGAACGCAACATCAGACTGTATCGATATAGACGGTATTGTCTCATCTTGTTTGAAAATATATCTGTGTAACGTGGGGAAAAAAGGTCGACGTACCGCCCAGCCCTAGTAGAGGCATGATAATAATACTAGTCAGCTGGTATAAGACATAATGGTACTAAGTTGCCCCTGTAAAAAGAGTGAAAATGCACTCGTGTCCAGATGGGTGGGGTTGGGAAATGTTGTGCTGTGGATTTCTGTAACGTGTAGAACGGCACCGCTTGTGTGTGCTGGTGGTTGAGGCCGGTCCTGCAGACGGGGAGGAGAGCCGGCGGTTATCAGCTCACATGAAACACTCCCATCACTGCAGCCAGAGGAGACGAGTCCTAATCCCTCACACCGCTTTATGAGCCACCTTAAACCCACTAGTCCGACGGAACATTGCAGACGGGCTGCCGGCTTTCTTTCACACATGACAATAGAAATGTGATCCAGTGCATAATTAATGCACATGGTCTTTTTGTGGAATGCTGATGCTGATCGTCCTCGCGTGTTGTCTTAGAAACATGCTCACCGAGCAGGACTCATGACAAGACACACGATGCTCGAGTCGGCGGTTTTTGCATAAAAAAACGCGCCTTTCTCTGAACAATGGCTGATGTGGTAGCGGTAGGTGTGCGCGTGTGTACCTGCTGACAGCGCAGAGGGAGTCTGCTCCGGATCCCGATCAGGGAGGCCGGTGACGGACGAGTCTCTGTCCGCGGTGAAGGCTTTGTCGTCGGGCGGGGGACGGTGTCCGCCCTCCTCCGTCGCTCCCACCGCTCCTCCTCCACCGAAAACCAAAACGAGCCATAAAAGCAGGCAGCGATCCGCAGGCATGACGAGTTCAGACTCACAGACATCACTGCACAAACCGAGTTGAGGAGGAGAAGAACCGGACTGCGTTTGTTATGAAGGCCTCATCTCGGTCCGCGTTGTTTTGGCCATCAAGACGCTGCTGATGCTGAGACTAGGCGTGTAACGCGGGACGTGAGGTGACGTCACAGCTCTTGTTCCGGTTCAAACTTCCTCCAACGTGCTGTGCTCTTCCATAAAACCTTTTCTCTGCGTTCCAGACCGACGTAGTTTAATCCTTGCAGCGGTCACATGTACTTCAGTTTGTCCATCCTGCGGGCTGGGAAGCCTCTGTATGCTACTGTATTCAGATAACTTCAAAATAAGAAGGAGAGCTGACGTTCAAATGAATAGATTTAGGCCTTTCGTTTTATACTTTAAATGAAATTAAAAAATTAGTGGGGAGTCAATATATAAGATCAAGGCTAATGTAGTTGAATTATTCAGAGCACTGCGTCGGGGAATGCATTTCTAATAAGCAGCCAGGTCCTCAGATGGACCACATTACATACATTTTCTGCTAAGAATAACGACCTGCGGTCAGACGGGTTCTCTCTCCTGTCTGCTAAAAAAGGGTAATAAGCAGTATGTCTATATTATCTCGCGACAGTAACGCTGCAGTCCGTTAGTCCTGTCATTCCACTTGCTGCCGCTAGAGGCGCGGCCGTTAGCATACTTTTCAGATCTTTATTCAACAAAAGAACACGTGTTAGATGACGTTTGTTTTTACTGGTCAGTTGAATTGTTGACGATAGTGAAGAGGAATGTGAGTTTGTGTAATTGCACAACCCCTCAATGATTCTGGTCCTTTATTCTCAAGTGTTTAATGGAGGCTGACAAGAACCAAGTTATTCAATTCATTTATTCAGTAAAGCACAGTCAGAAAAATGTTCTGTGATGCAATGGCCATTTTAAAATAGTCCAACATATTAAACAAAAAGGTGCTACATTATTGTGAAATTCTCAGACCCAGAAGAACAAAGTGCAACAACATGAAAATTTGGCGCGTTAATATGCGCAGTTTAGTGGGTTTTCCGTTTCAAGAATAAACTTGTTAACACAAGATTTTCTCAATTTGGTCAAGGTGTTTTTAAAATCTTACATTGCATTAATATAGGTTGAGTACATTAAATAGTAAACTATTGACAGTTAAAAATACTGTCAGATATTTCCCTGTAGAAGTCAGACCAAATGTGCTTCGTCTACAGGGAGGGAGTCAGGATTAGCAGCATGGACGGTGCGCCGACCCGCAGGAAACACCAAGTACAAAACAAATACACCCCAAAAATGGTGAAAAAAAAAGAAGAGTCAGCCCTCTATAGCAGGTTAGTGTTAAACCACAGTCTGAATTTTAAAACTGAAGGTGTCTTCGGTGTGTCCCCCAGCCAGCAGGGTCAATCATCTACACAGCCGCGTCCATCAGTAGCAGCCGTTTTTCCAGTCTGTGTCTCGAAGGGCACTGAGGGTGGACATGCTCTTTGGAGGAGTCAATAAGCTAGGCAAAAGGAGGACAGCGACATGAAAGACTGCACAGTCTTGGTAGTTACTAACGTTAAAATGGATTAGATTCATGATCATGTACTGCTTTAATCATAATACTTTTCAAGAGTTGCCCTGCCCACCCCTTGGGTTGTACTTGGAATATTGAGGACTAGACCACTCCCTCAGTTATGGATAAAGGTATAAACAGTGAGTCATTTACAAATGTTTAGTTTGGTGTGACTTTTAAAACTCTAGTGCAAATCATTGGAGCACATGTTGCTGGCTTACCTGTGCACCGGTTGTGCAATCTTGCTGCGAGGAGGAGTGGTTTTGTTGAGCAGGGGGATCCCACTGTTACTGCTGGTTGTTCTGAGGTGATTGATAGATGTCGGCATGGACACAGAGCCTTTGATGGTGGGGCTGACGTAGGCGGTGGCTTTCAGTGGTTGTCGTGACGATGAGGCGAAGTTTCCCACACTCTGCACCCGGCCTGGTGAGGGGACTGGAAGATGGTTTAGGTCAGCTGTGGCTAACCATGTGTATGCAGGTTTTCCTTCTAACCCGACTCCACTGATACATTCTTCCTCTTTGGTTGAAGGATAGCTAATCAGTGGAGTCACCTGGTGTGGAGTCTGGTTGGAATGAAAACCTGCATACTTATGGAGCTGTTAAGGCAGTTTTTTAACTAGATTGTAGGAGGGAGTAGAGGTGACAAAGGACAGGATTGAGTATATTTCAGGGTGGACATGTGTAACCCTAAGAAAGTTGAATCAGTTCATCTGGACACAACGTTTATTGAGAAATGTTGCATAATGACAGGTTTCATATGTTTGCAATCAAAGCACTCTTAACCCCCTCGGTTCAAGGATGTGCACGGATAAGTAGACTCGGACGATATGTACATGTAGTAGTATAGCGCCAAGGGCTATTTGCTAATACCTAGTATATATGCTAATACATATGTTAATACGACGTACATACTAATATTAGCCCTTGGCACTACGGGGGTTCCCGGTCTGCCCCTCGAAAGAGTGGTGAACTGATTCAACATTCTTACCTGGATTACTGAGCATGCGTATAAAGGCAACCAAGGTCTCACTGAAGGACTGAAGACAAGCCAGTCCACTGGAGGAGTCAAAGCTCTGACTGTTTCGAAGCAAAGATGGAGAAGCAGAGTGACCAGTTGGGATGGGAACACTGGGAGCCCTCACCAGGTTAGGCATGCTCCTCCGTAGTTTATCTGAGAAAAAAAAGGTTTAACCATGAAAACACAGACACCTGAGTAAACCTATCTACTCTCTCATTGTAGTCCTTAAAGATCCCACGGCACTTATCAAAGTCAGTTTGCACCCACCTGGGTGATGATTATGTGGCCAGATGGAGAGAGCCAGGTTTGAACTTGCTGGGGGACCCCCTACTCTTTGCAATACATGCCATGGATCTTTAATGTCTCATCAAAATGGCAACTCCCTGTTATGTAGGTTATCCGCTCACCGGACAGAAGAGGCTTTACACTTCATCTGACTATCCCTCTTCTTCATTCCTAGCTGTCTCCCTCACTATTTCTACAGTGGTTGCCCAGCCATCGGACAACTCTTCAGTGCCTGTCTTAACTCCATACAACAGTCTTCCACCATTTGATGCTTGGCTCTGCCTTCACCCTCTTCTTAGTCATGGTAAAGAGCACCATCCGATCCTGTACATCAACACCTGTATTTCCTGAAGCGCGCCCATCTATCCCCCAACTTCTGCAGCGGGTCGTCAAGGTGGCCCAGCCATAAAAGACATTTATTACAAAGGGTGCCTTCAAAGAGGTCTCATCAGCAGAGATCCCTACCTGGCTCAAAAACAGCTTCTTTCCCCAAGCTGTTAGTCCTCAAGAAACCCCTATCCTGCAGATTTTCATTGTAGCCCTGCTTGTACTTACTCTACCAATCATCTCGCAGCACTTAATTATGCAAGGTGTACAACATCTGACAAAATTCATTGCTGATTGGTTGAATAACTACAAACCGGTACCTATTCAGGGTTGCAAAGAAAATATGCAGGATAGGGGTTCCTTGAGGACTGGGTTGAGAAACACTGTCTTATCCTATGTTTGGCGAAGCTCTTATTTCATTTTTAATGACAATAAATTGAAATCTTCTGTTTGCCACAATCCTGACCTCTCCTTCTATTCTGTCTATCATCTACTCAGTTGAAATGGAACAAAAGGTAATTTTCCCCAATATACTAAGTGTCCCTGACCTGATGTGGGTCTGTCCAACGGCTGCGAGGCGAAGCCTCCAGAAGAGTACGGAGGGGTGGAGAAGGTGAGACGTGGCTGCAGGAGGCCTTCGTCCAGGGCAGGGCTTAGCGGGTTCAGCTGGAAGGTGTAGCTGTGGCTTCGGCGGTTGGCCAGGATTGATGAGGTGCCGGCATAGTCCTGCCTCAGACCTGCAGGTGGAGACATGAGAATCAGCGCAAAAGATGCACAAACACAAATATATAGAAACAAACGTCACCTCCTTGGTTAATGAAGCCGAAGTAGCGATGAGGTCTTGTGTTAAGAGGGAGGGGACGGACAAGTTTAGAAGGAAACCACAGGAAGTCAAGAAACTGGACTTATTATTCATCAAAATGTTTTTTGGAGACAACATACTGTGCTGCAATGCATCACAGCCTTATTGATGCTTTCCATTTTACAGCAGTAAAAAACATCTAATGGCTCCAACAGGCCAGGAACTAGAAATTAATCATTTAGTCCAAAATGTATAAAAATTATGACAGATGCCAGAATGGGAAGTGATTTCTTCAAACCATTTATGTATCTACCAACAGATAAAAAAAAAAGTTCCACATTATTCCTTACTTTCCTCCTGCATACGGGCCATGACCTGTACGTCGGTGAGGTCTTGAAGTTTGTACCCGAGGGCGATGGAGTCGCCGTCCATCGACGACTGGACGACGGAGCGCAGCACAAGACGACCTTCAAACCAGAATATTTAGTCATGTGAAAACCAAGATGTGAATCCATCAATGCAGTGCTTCTACACAATGTACTGTCATGGCATCTAAGAGAAGAGGGTCTTCAAGACAAAACACAAATGCTGGCTACATCATCCTACAACCTCCCTCACTAAATATCAACTGGACACATGTACATATGTAAAAGTCTTCTCCCTCCATAGAGATCAGCTGCTTGAATTGACCTTTCACAAAGTACTGCCCCAGAACAGTGCTTGTCCAATCCTACCTTGGCAACGGTCAGTCAAGCTTTCAAACACAGCAAAATGCTGAAACGGTGTGCCTATGGGATCTGCAAATCGGATACTAGATATCTGAAAAGTTTGGAGGGGGTGTAATTTTCTTTCCCTTCCCGAAACCCAATGTCGGCAATAGATTTCGTAGTATAGCAGACCCCACGGCCAGCTTATCCATCCAAAATCAACAAAAATACCTGTTTGCTCCAAGCTAAGCTTGCTACTAGCTATTATTGATAGCTAATACAGCTAACGTATTATTACTGTTACTTTTACCCACACAATGCGCTGATTTCTTCCTTCATGTTTTGGTGTATTCTGGCTACTTCCTGGATAGTTCTGAAATGCTTGACGGGCATAGCAACAGTAACTAAGGGGGGCGGGACTTTGCGAAAGGTCAATTGTTTCACAATACAAGAGAAAAGTAAAAACTGGCTAGAATAGTCACTGTTGTGCATTTTGAGCAACCCGATTGGTTCCAGGATGGCATACAGAGTTGCCGCACATTTCTATACATCTTTAAAATCTGCAATCTGATTGACACTGTAAGGCCCTTTCATATGTAAACTGACTGCATTTATATACGATGTATGCCTCACATTCACCCACTAATGGTGGAGGATGCCATGCAAGGCACCAACCTGCCCATCAGGAGCAGTTCAGTGTTTTGCTCAAAGACACTGATACGCTCTCTGGAAGAGCCGGGGATTGAACCAGGAACCTTCTGATTACTAGACGACCCGCTCTACCTCCTGATCCATGACGCCCCTATAGCCATGCTGCTATAGGGGAAAACAAGACTTTACCGCCAAATTATTATTTATGAAGCCACCTGATGAAGTGCTGGTTGGAAGTCCATTAAGTGTGAGATAATGGAATAAGAAAACCCTATGATTTATGTACCATAATGCAAATAATCCTCCGATAATGTGATCTTTCCATTTTCATTGTTGTGAATTAATATTATGAATGGATTTATTGGGGTGGGGGCATTGAAAGATTGAATAACTTGTATGTTAATTCATAATCATGCTGTATTTACTATGAAAATATTAAAGAATCCCTGACCTCACATCTGTAGTTCGCTCTGCATTACAACACACACACATTGGGAAGCTTACTGTGGTCGGAGGGGGGAGGCACCTCCTTCCCGGCGGAACTCCGAGTTCTCTGAAGGAGCGGAGGGATTGGAGAGGAGAGGGATGAGGCTGGAAAAGGGATAAAGAGATGGATGGAAATAGTATAAATAAGGACTATAAAGGACAATAGAGAAAAACAAAGCCCTTTTCAATCCGGGTGGTAGGCATGTTATATAACACACACATGCATAACTAGCGGACAAGATGTGTGCTTGTTTACCCAGTCTTCCCGGCAGCGGTGATGAAGGGGTGGAGCAGGACGACACGCCAACTACCCAACTACTGAGGGGGGGGGTGGAGGAGGAGGGGCTGGAAGTGGGCCGGTGCCACCTGGAGACTGGAGGGTAAACGGAGAAAGGGCATTTAGTTGACACAACTTGAGCAAATATTAACCATCACAAATTTTGAATTACCAGCGACCTGAAGGCCCTACTTAATGAAAAGAAAAACACGTTTAGGAAAGGGGACCGAGCAGAACTCAAGTGTGTACAAAAGGAACGAAACTGGAGGAAAAAGGCTAGGGATGTGTGGAGTGGGTTGAGAGAGCTCACTGGCTTCCAGGAGGAGGAGCAGAGGTGCTGCTAAGGGGAATTTAGAGCAGGCAAATGAGCTGAACAGGTTTGACTCATGCCCCTTCACCTCCAGCAGCCCCCACACTAGCTGCCCACTCACTCAGCTCCCAGGTCTGTCCCTTTCTGACACTCATTCTTCCCTGTCGACACCATCAGTGGAGGCCCCAGGTTTCATTCACCACCCCCCCGCCACATCCCCCACTCCCCAAGCTGGACTATATATCACAGCCAACCAGGTGAAGAAAGCGCTGGAGAGACTTCATCAGGTTAAAGCTGCTGGACCAGACACCATTAGCCCCCAGATGTTGAACGTGTGTGCAGACCACACAATGTGGAGTACTCCAGCACCTTTTCAACATCAGTCTGCACCTTAAGAGAGTTGCTGTGCTATGGAAAACATTTCTGGCATTTCCCAGCACCAGTGTATGGATAACCTATCACAAGAGGAAGTAATACAATATATTTTTGTATCAACATTTTGCCCCAGCCCTACTGGTAATCCTGGGCAACGCCTCCCACCCCCCCTACACAACATGTTAGCCAAGCTAGAGAGCACCTTTAGCAATAGACTCGTTTCACCCCGGTATTTTAAGGAGCAATACAGGAGGTCGTTCCTGCTGAGTGTGCTATCAGACTTTACAATTCATCTGGCTTTGCCAGGCCTGCTAACATTAAACTACTCATGAACTAACTGAACTTGCATTTATGGAAAAAAAAAAAAACACTTGAAACTTATTAGACTTATGTTCTTTGTATTTTAATGTAACTGGCTGCTATGATGTTTTTACTTCCCTCCAGGGACTAATAGTCATCTATCAAATAAAAACGATCTGTACTATGGTTCTACACAGTACTACAACCATTGCAATGACAATTTATAAAAGGGTAAAAGATGAAAACAGATGAATATATGAAAGTACTTAAATCTACCCAAAACGTGTATCATAATGGTGACCTGCCATTAATATTAGTGCAGTCTCATAATAAGTTATCTTTCTTTGAAAATGTCTTAACTTATTTTAGCTCAGGATATTTTAATTCAGTTATAGATTATAGCTTCCTGCCTCGGTGGGTTGCTGATAGAAGGCACAAGACAGCTATGTAAAGAAATAGAGAGGACTAGGTCTTGATGTGATGTACGAAAACCAAATCTAACCGGCTTCAGAAGAAAAACCAAGACAAGAGATCAGTACTGAATACTGACAGTCTCTCAGATGTGTACTGGGATCACTTCAGGGCCTTCCCAATGACAGCACAACATGTGGAATCTTTGCATTGACTTCATTCAGTTTGTCAAAGTCTTCAACGCTCACTGCGTACATGTGATTTTGACTAATCAAACATAAAACAGCCAAAAAAAAATCCTACCGACATGAAGGACCAGTAATAAAGGCTTCTATGTGGCTCTTAAGCTCAAAGAAGTCTTCACGACTGGAACAACACAAGTTAACACACATTTGGAGAGAGGTTAGCTGTGGGCAGCCGTTACCTCGGACTCTGTTCACAAGGACGCTGCGACCCTCACAAACCGTCCTATTCACAAAGACTGTCGATCGGCCGGCCACCGAGGACAAAGATACTTTCAGCAGAACAACAAACGCCCATTCACTGTCTGACACTGTTACTGTACCAGGCACACACACATACAAGCGAGCACAGGTGTCCTTGCATGCATGACAAGGTTCTGTTAATATTCACAGACATGGAAGACAGGTCTTAACTGCTGTTTATTCTGCCCTAACCTCTTCATTTATTCTACTGATTTCACTATTTTCTGTGCTTAGTTCACTTATCGCGAGAATCTCTAGTTTTCTTTCTCATACGACTCGTGGATAGTCGGCAGCCTCTCATTCCTACTCTGTTACTAGCATCGAGCTAAGCCTAAGCTTAGTTAGCGCTACTGTATTGGCAATCAAAGCAGCTTCATTAAAACGATGGTGTGTGGTGACTGTTCCGCAGTTACAGAAAGGTTGTCTCCACTATTAGAGAGACATGTTAGAGCAGCTTCTTTCAGCTAGGATTACATTAGATGTGACGGGCACTCCAGATAGCCCCAGGCCTGACGGCAGACCTGCTATTGTTAGCACTAGCTCAGCCTTGTCGGTAGAATTTGTCTCTATTTACCGGCGTGGGAAGACTTGCAAGAGCAAGCCCTACTGGTTGAGTGGCCTGGTCTGCAGTCACCTCTCCCGACTGCAAACCGGTTTTCACCCCTCATCTGCCCTGTTGGAAAGTCCTACCAACCAGCGTGCCTCTCCTGCTCCTGTCAACAGAGTAAAGCAATGCACGCTAGTGATAGGAGACTCCATTACCCGCAATATTAGATTAGCTTCACCAGTCTCTGACAGAGGATAATCTCAGGGTGCTGGCATCATGGAGGGAGAAACTGGGAATTCAGGCACACAGCACCTCTACTTTCAGCAACATTGTGGTTCATGTCGGCACCAATAATGCTAGGTTGAAGCAATCAGAAATCACAAAGCCAGCCTAGTCAGGACGCTTGAATCGGCCAGAAAGATGTGTCAGCATCAATTACTTGTCTCTTGTCCCTTACCTGTGAGGCAGGGATGGGCAACATGACCCAGAAAGGGCCAGTGTGGGTGCGGGTCTTTGTTCCAACCAAGCAATTACACAGCTGTTTCTATTAGTCAACCAATAGTCTTTGCTAAGGACCTTGATTTGTAGACTCGGGTGTGTAACTGCTAGGTTGGAACGAAGACCTGCACCCACACCGACCCTTTCTGGTGCTTGTTGATACTTTTGGGTTCGCTCAGTTTGTTCAAGAGTCGACTCATTGCAGTGGTAACACCCTTGATGTGGTTTTATCTAAAGGGATAGCCATTTCTGATCTGAATGTCTTGCCAACCACATCTGCTGTGTCAGATCATTTTCTCATCAAATTTGAAGCATTATTAGCCTGTCTAGTTCATGTCAGCACAGATGTAATCGCCACTTGCCACATTGGTCCCTCCACTGTAGCTGCATTTGGCCAGCAGCTGCCTGAAGTCTTGGTTCCTTTCACTGTGGTAACTGACTCTTGAAAATTTCACTAGTCACTTAAATGTGGCCCTCTCTAGTCTCCTTGATTCAGTTGCACCTCTCACTACCAGAGCTAGGTGACTAAAGAGGCCTACACCCCAGTTTAATAACGAGACAACCTGCTGTTAAGTGGGCCTGCAGGAGACTGGAATGTAAATGGCAAGTTTTCCATCTGCATGAGTGTTTAGTGAAATACAAACGGGTTTTATTTGCTGAGAAAACAGTCTATCGTCTCACTTAATCAATATTAATAAACATAACCCCAGATTTCTCTTTGACACTGTAGCTAAACTTACTAAAAAGCAGCCATCTATTAGCTGCTCACCATTCAGTCCATGAGGCTCTAGACTTTTTCTACAATAAAGTTGATGAGATCATAAACAAAATTAGTTCAACTCCTGCAGATTCATATCTATACAATGAGTCACTGATAGACTGTTATTACAGCTTTGGAGACCATCTCTCTTGATACCCCCCCCCCCTGCTTTTTCACTCCAATTGTATCCGGCCAATTACCCCACTCTCTTGAGCCATCCCATTCGCTGCTCTACCCCCTCTGCCGATCTGCGGACTACCACGTCTTCTCTGGTACTTGTGGAGTAGCCAGCCGATTCTTTTCACCTGACAGTGAGGAATTTCACCAGTAGGACGTAGTAGTGCATGGAAGGAACACGCTATCCCCCCAGGTGCTTCAACTGACCAGAGGAGGCGCTAGTGCAGCGACCAGGACACATACCCACAGCCAATTGTGTCTGCAGGGACACCCGACCAAGCCGAAGGTAACATGGGAATTTGAACCGCCGATCCCCATGTTGGTAGGCAACAGACTAGACTGCCACGCCACCTGTCTTGATACTTTGACTAAGATCATTTCAGCTTCTAAACCAACTACTTGCCTAGTTGAGTGATGAAATGTATGTCAGTAAACATATCCAGATGAAGCGATTCAACCTTCTTTGAACTACTTGCCTACTTGACCATTTACCAGCAATACTTTTTGAAGACCTCTGGCTTTTCCTGGAACCTACAAGGCCAGACATTGTTAATTTATCACTTACTAATGGCACTGTTCCCAGCAGTTTTAAGACAACTGTGGTTAAACCTTGATGCAGGGTCTCTTAATAACTATCAACCAGTCAGTCTCTAATCTTCTGTAATTTTCTGAAGTACTAGAGAGTTGTGTATCAACAACTTTCAATCCATTCTAAGGACAGGATGTTGTGTTACTATAATGCCCACTGAGGCAAATTTGTAATTTATGATAATGGGCTATACAAACAAAATTGTATTGACACCGAGTTGGGCTCATCTGCATTAAACAGCAGATACCCTGACGGTGTTGCTGCAGCAATGAAAGAGAGAATGAATCAAAAATGTACTGCAGCCCTAAGCCCATTATGATTCTCTCCCATTAAAACTGTGCAGGCGTGCTCTGTACTGCTGTCTGTTATTCACAGTTCAACCACCCAAAGATGTGAAGACCCCCCCCCCCCGCAGCCTCTCACGGGGAGTAGAAACCACGTATAGCACAGAAAAAAACCCCAAACAAATGAAGGGGGTGCCTTCCTTTCAAGTAGACAGTTTCCATGACAACAGTTCTGAGTTCCTGCATCTGACAGTAGAGGTGTAAAAACCCTGTGTCTTTACTACTAAACCATCAGATTGCACAGACTAGTTTCCCAAATCAGCTGGTTTAATACATGGATGGAGTAAAGACACGGTTAGGGTTTTTACACCTCTGTCTGACTAATATATTGAGATGCAGTGTGAGCATTAACCATTTACTACGTGGATTAAAAAACATTTTTTGAAAAATGGACCGGTCAATAACAACATTTATCATCTTGTATAGGGATGAAATTCAGATATTGTCATGTTGCGATACACAATTTGTTGTCTAAATTACTGCCATTAAAAAGCTTGTACTACTACTACTTTTGGCTGTTCCTGTTAGGGGTCGCCACAGCGGATCATCCGTTTCCATCTTTTCCTGTCCTCTGCATCTTCCTCTGTCACACCAGCCACCTGCATGTCCTCCCTCACCACATCCATAAACTTCCTCTTCCCTGGCAGCTCCATAGTCAGCATCCTTCTCCCAATATACCTAGCATCTCTCCTCCACACATGTCCAAACCCTCTCAATCTTGTCTCTCCCGCTTTGTCTCCAAACCATCCAACCTGAGCTGTCCATCTAATATACTCATTCCTAATCCTGTCCTTCATCACTCCCAATGAAAATCTTATCATCTGCCACCTCCACCTCCTGTCTTCTCATCAGTGCCACTGTCTCCAAACCATATAACATAGCTGGTCTCACAACCATCTTGTAAACCTTCCCTTTAACTCTTGCTGGTACCCTTGTCACAAATCACTCCTGACACTCTTCTCCACCCTCTTCACCTCACTTCTGCACTCCCCTGTTACTTTGGACAGTTGACCCCAAGTACTGATATTAACAATATATGGCCTAAATGAGGTGTGAAATATCTGAGGGAGTATTATTTGAAAACTAGTTTTGGTTTGATATCACACTTTACATTACCACACAGGTCAATGTGATGAACCACAGTTGGATTCTTTTAAACACGGTATTTTTACATATCGAACTAATATATATATAGACATACACGCACACATCCATACAGATTAACATGAGTGTTTCTTTTAACAAAAGTTATATATATATCTCTTTGTTAAAATATACACTATAAATTTAAATATACATTATATTTTAACTTTGCTAAAATATAAATACACACACACACACATTTTTGGTATATATCGTGTAACATATTCAGGTCTTCATGGTGATAATAATTTCCATATCATCCAGTGCTACAGTCACCACAGCAGGTGGTTTCTGTTCTGTCTGTCTGTGTCTGGTTGAAGGAGTTAACCAGCAAAATCTGCTGGTATGTTGAAAGTTGATGGAAAACCTGAATCCTCTCATGGCTGCAGGCGTCTGGTCTACATTAATTCACATTAAGTGCAAGCTTTGCCTTCTCCGACGCAATGAGCTGCTCGAGCTGATGCAACTTCTCAGGATTAAAATGAAGTCGGGGAAACGCCTCATGTGAGCAAAACGGAATCAACATGGTCCATGCTGGATTCAGGTACGACAACCAGGTCTGTTAAAATCCATCTCAATACAACAGCTAATGTTCCCACACGGTCC